>NW_027069583.1:1063795-1106235 GCF_002906115.3 Quercus suber | reverse complement strand
GCTTGGAATAAAGGAAGGATTTTCTACACAAATGCACCAAAGGAAGTTGAGAAGGCCCATGCAACTCAATTTGCCAAGGACATGGAATCCTTCCTAATTGCTAGAGCACAAGAGCTTGTGATTGGAGGGCTACTAGCACTTTTCATTCCTGCTGTCCCTGATAACATGAGCAAATCTGACATATTTGGTGGTTCAGAGTTGGACCTTCTAGGATCTTGCCTAATGGATATGGCCAAAGCTGTAAGTAAACAATGTCATAACCCATTGCTATTAAAGTAAAGTCGTTTTTACTTTGATTCACTAATGACATTACTTTTATTTTGCACCAATAATAACAAATCATGCTTAATTGTGAAAAATATTACGTCTTGATTTGAAATTATACTTGTTTAGTGTGCAAAAGTTGTGAATGGTTGTAATTAACCCTTTGTTGGGAAATTCTAACCAAGGTATAACTTTCAATACTTTGAAACAAGAAACAAAAAATGAGGTTAATTACAATCATTCATATGAAACTCCAAAAAGTTACAATCAACATCCTAATTAGAAATTAATTTATAATGTCAAGTCTACCATTCAAATTAGTATATAAATTAATAAAATTAATGGACACTTATCCATCCTACAAATTTCTACAATTAACATCTTGATTTCACAGTAATCTATCCCTAATCTAATACACTAATTAATTTGGATGAAGGACATTGCAAATTAATCTCAATCAAGAGAGTTGATTTAAAATTCTATTGTTTAGGGTGCATTGCAAACGTAACAAATTTTAAGTTGAATAAGTACAATTATAGAAAGAACATGGGTGTAACTGAGCTTCCATGTTTCAGTGACTAATCTGGTTAGATAGTGAAATATTGGTTCATGAAAAAGTTACTACTTCCATGAGACAGACCATGGTTTTTAATTGCAAGGATTAACTAGTGAAGCAAAAGTGGATGCATTCAATTTGCCAGGTTATTTCACCTCCTCTAAGGAATTGAAGGCATTGATTGAAAGAAGTCAGCATTTTAACATTGAGAGAATGGAAATATTAAATAATCAGAAAAAGTATGTGAGCTTGCGAAATCCCTCAATGTATTCTTTATTCCTAAGGGCTGCATTAGAAGGAGTAATTGCAAAGCATTTTGGAAATGATATCATGGATGAGTTGTTTAATCGCTACACTGGGAAAGTTGCAGAATCCTCCTTCTTCTTAAATCCAGAAGCTGATAAATCGATTGTATTATTTGTCCTTTTAAAGAACAACAATTAGACTTTAGCTTTATTCCAACAAAAAAAATATTATCACTTGCAAATAAGTGTAACAATGAAAAGGAGAATATTCTTGTAATAAATTATCCATTAATTCGTACATCTCTTATTGTATAATCATTTTCAATGTTATATTTTCTTTCATTATTAGAGAGTAGAATTGCATTTATTTTGTATTTATTTATGTATTTTATATAGGGTTTTGGATTAATGTTTATTTTTTCTTAAAATGAGTTTTAATGTGTGTATATGCTTTTTAAAGAAGTTTAGAATTAATTCTAAGAAATTTAGCAAAACCGCACGAGTTACAAGAACAAGAAGGGCATGATGAGAGGATTTGTTTAATAATGAAGTGTTAATGGACTCAATTTTGACATGGGCCATTCCTTAATATTGAATGGTGCCACATCAACAATTTAATATAAAAAAAAAACAATTAAAAAGCTAGATTGAGGAAAGATTTTATTTAAAAATTGGATTATAATTTTAAAAAACTTAAAACACCAAAAAACTGAAAAACCCATTTGAATTTCACTAGAGACACATATGGGCTTTACAATCCCAATTGTATGGAAACCCAATTGGGTTTTGAAGAATTGTGTAAACTTATTAATGTTATTGCACCCAATAACATTCTATGAGTATGAAATGTCTTTTTTATATTTTCTTTCTTTCTTTCTATTTTTTTATTTTTTTTTTAAAAAATCCATTATTAGATTGCATATTATCTTTATGCATAACATCTACACCTAATTTCATGATAGTCAATATTATACCATATGATCCATAAACTAATGTTTAAGTATACTTTTAAAATATAAAAAATTTCAAATTTAAATATATTAAAATTACGAAATATATTTAATGGTTATTAAGAGATTTGATATTGACAAAAATTACACCATGTAACTTAGGTCTAAGTCGGCCCCACATCTTGTAGATTAGTGGTATAGTTTGCTCTCCTTTGCTAGGAAAACCGAGGTTTGAAATCCCCCCCACCCCCCATTGTAGCTATCAAATACACAAAAAATATACCTAAGCCTATATAAAGCTTGGTATGTTTGTAAAATAAATAAATATAAATATAATTTTTATTTTATTTTATTTCTTGTATGTTAGATTCTCTGGAAAAAATATAATTGAAATAACATTTTAAGGGCTAGATAGGGTTTTGAAATTGATGACCCAAAATTATTCAATTTCATTTCCAAGCATATTGCATTCAAAAATTGGATACTGTTAGATAATTTTCATGATTCTAATTATAATGGATATAAAATAAATAAATAAAAAAATGATAATCACCACCTGTAGAGAGGAGTTGAGGAAGTTGCCAAAGAAAAGATCAAAAAGACTGTAGCCAATGATCACTTTGACATCAAGAACCTTAAAAGAGTATTCTCTTTTTCGTTGTTACATTTTATTGCAAGTGAATTTTATTTGGTCAGAATAAAGCTAAAGTCTAATAATTGTTTCGCTTGAGAAGGACAAACAATACAATCGATTTATCAGCTTCTGCATTTAAGAAGAAGGAGGACTCTGCAACTTTCTCTGTGTAGCGATTAAACAACTCATCCATGATATCATTTCCAAAATGCTTTTCGAGAACTCCTTCAAATGCTGATCTTAGGAATAAAGAACGCATCGAGGGATTGCACAAAGTAAGATACTTTGACTTGTTATTCAATATTTCCATTCTCTCAAAGCTGAAATGTTGATTTCTTTCAATCAATGCATTCAATTCTTTTGGGGTGGTGACATAAGCAGGCAAATTGAATGCATCCACTTTTGCTTCACTGCCTAATCCCTGCAATTGAAAACCTTGGTCTATAATTGTAGTTATTCAGCTTAAAATTTGAGACATTTGCAATGCAATCTAAACAATAGAATTTGGGAAAAATGCCTTAACGCCCCCAATGAACTTTGGGCTAGATTTTTTGACACTCCCTAAACTTGATTTTTGACAATTTAATACCTCAACTTTACACGTTTCAAATTACTACTTCTGTTATTGCTGTTTAGTAATCTAACGTGGTACTCACATGAGCACTAAACAACGAAAACGTGTGGACAAAAACAACAAAAACAATTGTTTGCAGGTCCAATTTGAGAGAGATAGGATGGAACCAGGCCATGCCGTTCGTAATCCCGCCAGAGCCAACATTCATGTTCTCTCTCTCTCTCTCTCTCTCTCTCTCTCTCTCTCAAATGCACCCAAATATTCATCATATTATTAATTAATTGTGCCTTAAAATAGTTGGACACCATTAGCAATTCTCCTTCTTAGTCTTGCTTAAAAATTTAAAAATTAACAAGAAAAATAATAACATCAACTTATCCTACATCTATTGGTTCTAGTTAGTTTAATTGGTAATGTTTATGATAAAGAACAATCATCATATAACGAATGTTATATGTTAAAATTATATTATATCTATTATAAAAAATAAATAAATAAATAAAAAAGCAGAAAAGTAATATCATGCATTTGACAAATTACTAGATTACTAATGTCGATGAAATCATAACCAATGTAGGTCATGACGTCGTGAACCTGGGCATCATGGGTGGGAGTGGAGGCTGTCATGGGTCATGGGTGGTGATAGAGCTACCGTGAATGGTGGTTGCAAGGGCGGATGGGTAGAGAGAAAGACAATGAAAAAGTGGTGTGAAACAATCAATATATTATTTTTAACATTAAAAATGTGACGTTTTGAGGGAATTAATGGTAACTTTCTAATGGTGAATGTAAGAGCCAAGTGGCAATGGACCTAAGGACTAAGTCTAAAATGGCGGTGTATTAATGTTAATAGACTAAAATAATACTCCTATTTTAAACTTAGTAAACTAGAATAACAATTGATCAAAGCTATAGAAGGCGAAGTGTATATTTGTTAAACAAACAACTTTCGGTGTAAAAGCATCTTTAATAATAGTTGATCAAAGTTATAGAAGGTGAAGTGTATATTTGTAAAAAACAAACAACTTTCGGTGTAAGAGTGTCTTTGTCTTAATCATATGTTCTAGATGTCAAAAGTAAAAAGTAGCTCTAGATGGCAAAATATGAAGTAATCACCAAGGAAGACCATGAGAAATATTGCATTTGCGGACATAGAAATGACACCAGTTAAAGATGGGAGTTGAAAATTGCAAAGAAAATGTAAAGGTGTTTCGATAGATTCACATTTGGATTTGGTGCAGTATCGAAAGTCTTGATTTAAGTGTTGAAAAAATAAAAGGATCTAGAAAAAAGATGGATTTGAGTCTTCATCCACTCCCATGAAACAGTATTAAGGGGAAGAAGGATGATAATAAGTTAAGAGAAGAAATTTGTGATGAGGACTGAGGAGTACTTCTTTTTTGAATAAATTTTTTATTAAAAAAAAATCCCAGTAAAGAAGCCAAAAAAATTGAAAAAATTTAGGATGGAAACCGTGAGGTCCAAGGGGCTATCATGGAGAGAATACTTTATCAAGTCTAAATCAATTAAAATAGAACATCATTGGAGCACAACACAACAATCTTGTGCAAGTCTAAGTCGGCATGACATTGAAAACACTAAAAAGTGAATATATTTCTTAAGGCCAAAAACATCAAATCAAGGAAGTAAGGAACCATACAGAATATGATTTCCCAATCTTATATAAATTAATATGATGGTTCAAATTAAATAGTATAAATTTAAAAATGTATCTAGTACAACATTTAATTAAAAATTTTAAATGCAGAGGGCAAGATTAAAACGGGAATTGAATCTTTCATGTGATAAAGTTGATGAAGAAATCAACATATCTGAAGACATGTGCTTGGAAATATACGTACATAGGGTGAGATTAAGTTGCACCTAAGGTTATTATTTTTATTATTTTTCACCTAATGTAACTTTAAACAAGATTTAAACTTTAAACCACTTAATATTTGTTTATTAGATGCAAATTTTGACAAATCCACCGTTGATTACATTTTCTTCTTATACCTTCCATGCTTGCAAAATTTCAAGATTCTTAGCTCAAAGATTATAATTATGTCACCTATCAAATGTTTAAATCTTAAGTTTTTGAATTTTAAAACTGTATAAAGATGAGTTTATAGATTGAATAATAAATAACATCCAATTGGTATGAAATATACATTCTTGTTAAAAACATAGAGAGCATGTAATCTAACAGTTGAAATTTTAAAATATTAATTTGATAAAAATTTATTAATTATTGTAATATTGCTTAAAGTCTTACTATGTGTAACTTGAAAGTTGAATCCAACTCATATAGAGAATATGTATTTGTTAGTTTGAGTAAGTTTTTGAATTTTAAAACTGTATAAAAGATTAATTTATTAATTGAATAATAAATAACATCCAATTGGTATGAATTATAACATACTTGTTAAAAATATAAAGAGCATGTAATCCAGCAGTTAAAATTTTAAAATATTAATCCATATAAAGTTATTAATTGGTATAACATTGGTTAAATTCATACTATGTGTAACTTTTTTTTTTTTTTTTTTTTTNTTTTGGTTTGACCAGGGTCGGATCCATGGTCCGACCAATATTATTATAATTAATATAATTAAAATATATAAATAAATTTTATGTGAAATTTTATAACTTATAATAAGAAAATATTAAAATATATATAAATATTTTTTATTTGAATACTATTTAAGTTCCGTATTTTTATTTTTATAAATAATAGTTTAATAATTTAACTTTTACTTATATGTTTTATAACTATTTATTAATTATTATTCTACTAAAAAACTATTTATTATTTAAAAAAGAGAGCAAACGTCACTGTGTCTTTTAACCACACACTCGCAGTCCCACACCCACACGGCCACACGTTTTACGTTTACTCTTTTTTTTGGGGGGGGGGGGGGATAAGACTATCTCTCTCTCTCTCTCTCTCTCTCTCTCTCTCTCTCTCTCCCTCCCCCGTCCCTATAGGCTACTATAACAAGTGTTCTTCATCTTCCCCAAGATTTAATTCCAGTTAAAGCTTCAAAGCACAAAGATTTCTCATACGCTTCATCTAATAAAAGTATTTCTTCATTTCATTTTCACCCATAGATCTAAGATTTTTCCCAAACTTCATTTCATTGTTTGTCTAGTTTTTTTTTTTTTTCATTAACCGGTTTAACCTATCGCGTTCCTAGTTTAACAGACAATTTCCGGGTTTCTTGCTTTTTCTCTGTTTTTCAGTCTTATATTAGAACCGGAGCAAATTATTGTTTGGTTCTCGATTGAACTAGCCGGTCCGGTTTGGTTTTAAAACCATACTTTATATATAAGTTGGATTCAACTTTATATATAAGCTGGTCCATCACTTCAGGCTTCTCCTCACCGTTCAGCAAGTAATGGTGTAATTATGATGCCTAGGATGTTTGAGAAGACCTCATCTCAACCTACATGGAGCGAAAAGGATGCTAGTGAATTCGGCGATGCAGCTTCAAGGGAGGGAGGTGAAATGGTGCAAGAAACTGTTTCGACGGTGCAAGCGGACGTTACAACAGTTATGGAAATCGAGTTTTGTGGGATTGATTCCTCATTAATGCTGACATGCGTTCGAAGCTGGTAGTGGTTTCAAACTCTACAACTAATATGGGAAGTCCAAAATCCCAGCCAATCATTAACGAGTCCAGTCAGTTTAAAGCACCTCTTATTTCGATTGTGGAAGTAAAGCGTGATACATTGGTAGCAAAAATAAGTGATATTGGAGCAGCATTAACCACGCATGACAGCTCACCAAATTTTCTTCCTAGCTCCTAGCAATCCCAACGACAAGTGTTTAATATGGTTAATATACCAGAAAAGGAAAAAAATCTCAACAACAAAACAACAACAATGAAGGGTAATGAACTGGATCAGTCCAATCAGCCTCCACACCGTTCCATCAGAAAACCACCTCCATGGCCTATTCTAAAGGTGAACTATGACGATGCTATTTTAATTTCCAAGAACAATATTCTGTGGGTGCAGGAGTTGTAATCCGAGATGGTAAGGGTCAGGGCGTAGCTTTCATGGACGAGAAAATCACTTTTTCTCTATCATGGTTTGGAAAATATGACACACCGAATCAAGTCAAAACTAACCAACCTTGTTGCAGTCCAAATCAGCTCACAAACATGCCAAAAGAATTCCTAATGGAATTCCAGGCAGTGCAGCAACCTTCTCCACCATAGTCCACACCACAATCCGAGTTCTTATCTTATTATAAGTTATAAAATTTCACATAAAATTTATTTATATATTTTAATTATATTAATTATAATAATATTGGTCGGACCATGGATCCGACCCTGGTCAAACCAAAAAATCAATAATCAGTCATTTCTCATCAAAAAAAATAAAATAAAATAATCAGTCATTTTTTCACACAGAGAGATGGAGGACAAGAAGACATATGCATCGCCTGAATCATATGCAATGAATGGAGGAAAGGGCCCTTATAGCTATGCTCAAAACTCCCATCTATCAGGTCTCCTTTAATATTCAAGCCTATATTTTGAACTATTTTCTTGTTTGGATCAATCTTTGGATTCTACCTTACAAATTTTTTTTTGTTTGGAATCTTTGGATTCTACCATAGATAGCCAAGTAATAGTGGAATTTATCATAATTAGTATCCAAGAAAATAGGGATTTGAAGCTGACCATCCAAAATTATTTAATTTTGTTTCCAAGAAAATTGCATTCCAAACACTATTGTTAGATTATTTTCATGCTCCTAATTACGAGGATTATTAAAAAAAATTATAATCACCACTTGTGTTGTAGAGAGAGGCTGCTGAAGCTGCCAAAGAAAAGATCAACAAGGCAATAGCCGATCACTTTGACATTAAGACCCTTTCAGCTTCTCTAAACTCAGTATGTGTGGCAGACTTGGGTTGTTCTACCGGACCCAATACTTTTATCTCAGTGCAAAACATTATAGAAGCCGTAAAACTCCAATACATATCAAAAGGAGTACATACTGAAATCCCAGAATTTCTAGTGTTCTTCAATGACCATGTCTGCAATGATTTCAACACTCTCTTCAAGTCTTTTCCTCCCAACAAGCAATACATTGCAGCTGGAGTACCAGGTTCTTTCCATGGCCGCTTGTTTCGCAAGGAATCTCTTCATTTTATTCACTCTTCTTTTGCACTACAGTGGCTGTCTAAGGCTCCAATAGAAGTTATGGATGAAGGGTCTCCCGCTTGGAATAAAGGGAGGATTTTCTACACAAATGCGCAAAAGGAAGTTGTGGAGGCCTATGCAACTCAATTTGCCAAGGACATCGACTCCTTCCTATTTGCCAGAGCTCAAGAGCTTGTGGTTGGAGGTCTATTGGCATTTCACTATGATTCTGATTGCCATACTTTTATTCATTATTTTTTAAAATGTGAAATTAAACAGAATTTACCATATATGAAAGAAATTGGAATTGAAAATGCTAAACGTTTTCAGGATTGTTTTTTTGCTCTTCAAGATTCAAGTAATGAAATCTCTTAGATGAGATCAGTGTAGAATACACTTGTGACTAAGGAGTCTATATGTATTTCCCCCTACCCCACCTCACTGTAAACGTTGGCTTTGACCTAAAACATAAAAAGACTTCGCCTATACCAAAAAAATTTCATTCATTACAGAAAATTTTGAATATGTTCCTGGTTGCATACTTATATTTTCAAATGATTTGTTGTGCCACTATATTTTCTTTACTAAGCATTCTATTTCACTGGCTTTTGGGTTCATTACAGTCCAACTGGGGATGTCCCATGATGTTGAATGATTCTCCATTTTTTGGTAGCCCATGGAAATAATATATACTGGCTTAACTAATCACATGTGATTATGTACGGTCTATAAATAGTTAATGTATTGAATGATTTTCTTGCCTGATTAAATATTCTATAATCGCAAACAATAAAAATCCATGCTGTACGGATCCTACAAATTTTCAAAACACAGAATTTGAAACACATCCTTTGTTGCTAAAAATAAGAATTCTTCAGTCCTGAATAAACATAATTCCTTTTTGTTGATTTTTATGACGTTTGAAAGTAGATATTCATCATTTGGAGTAAATTCATAACAAGGAAAAGTTGAAGCATTTAAGAAAGTGAAAGGGAGATTTTTAATTTTTATGGTGGGGTTTAGATTAGTAGCTTAATCTTTTAGAATTTTATTTCTTTGGTCCTACATAATGTATATATATCTCTAGTTTTCATTTTTTCATTATGCTTTCTGTTTATCAAAACATAAAGGATATATATTACCACATAGAGAAGGATATTTTGTATATCTTATATATGTTCCCTAGTTTAATTCAAGTTACATCATCTGATGCTACAAACTACCTGTGGGTGCAGATTGGCTGGCTAAGACTACCTCTCTTTACATTTTGGAATTAGCATTAAGCCTCTCCAGAGGATAGGTATGCTTTTGGTTATTACCTCTCTGTGGGTGCATATTGTCTTCCTAACTCCAGACAGCTCCAAAGGCTCAGCATGTCACTGCTCCTTTTGTCCTTTTTGTCCACACTAGTAGGATCTGCGCATCTCCCTTCTTACCATCAAGAACATTAACTTTAACTATGCTAAGACTAGGGTCCAGAGGCACAGAGAGAGGGAAATCCAGCTGCTAGCCCTATATTGCTTAGGTTGAGGCTCATTGACTGCACTAAACAATCTTCAAAGGTATCTTTAAATGTAGGGAATTAATATTTCCTTCATGCCCATGTCACTCTTCCCTTGAGTCTTTTGTCATATCCGATAGATATAATTCTATTTCATCATTTGGTTTGGATATCTTCCAAAGTTTTGTAGTCTCAAAATCAACATGTGTGGCACCATCAAGTCTCTTTTAGTTTGGGAGGGACATGAACTTGTTATCCTAGCTTTGGAAATCAAGGAATGACTTAATTTTTCAGATTCTCATACTGGGGGATTCCCAGCCCCCGACCTTACACTGTTAAAAGTTCATGATTGCCTTCGTCTCAAGTCACTTCCTAGAAACATTGATACGCTCCCCCCATCTCTTCAAATTTTGGATATCGCAAACTATCAACAAGTTGAGTCTTTTCCAGAAGGTCTGCCAACCAATACGAATTGTCTTGCCATTGATGCTTCTGAGAAACTCATTGCCAAAATGAAGCAGTGGGGTTTGCAAAGACTGCACTCTCTTAATCAATTATTATTGTCTTGTCAGGAGGACTTCCACAAGTCTTAGCACTCTTCCTATAAAGGAATTTCAAAATCTGAGATCCTTAGACAAGAAGGGCCTTCAACGCCTTACCTCTCTTCAACTATTGTCTATCTCAGACTGCCCCAGACTAAAGTAGATGCTTGAAGATGTGATTTCTTGTCTCCATTCTAAGCTACAGTTTCATCATTGTCTAGCCTTGATAAAACAATTCCAAAAAAAAGAAAAAGAAAAGATAGACGCAAGATTGCTCACATCTCTATCATACAAATAAATGATGAAGTCTCATTATTTGAGCCAAAAGTGTAGATGAGATCAAATCCCACTTGACAATAAGGTACTTGTTCCATTCAACCCTTTAAGCCTCCATTTGATTTTGTTTATGCTTCTTTCTTACTTTGTTTATGGATAAATAAATTTGAAAAATTTGTTAATCTTGATAAAAAATGGAAAAAATAAAAGGATTTCTTCTAAGATTGTTAGTCCAAAGCTGGTGTTCTCAAGTTTTTATGGGTTCTTTTGTAAGATTATTTCCATTTGTCAATAGCTAGTGCCACAAAAGGCTTGGTTAAACACATTCCAGTAGAGTAGTTAACAAAACAATTGCCAAGGAAGAAGGGAAAATAGTGGCGAAAGATTGGTCACATCTACTGCATAAAAATGGATGCCCCAGCTAGGTTTCGATTCTACTTGAGCAGCTAGGATTCAATCTTGATTTTACTTATATATCTTTTTAGCTGTACATCAGGGAAAAAAAATACAAACATACAACTGATTGTTTGAAATTGAAATATAAAACATTCCCTTAAATTTTTGCAAATCATAAAATGTAACAGCTTGAGTCTTTTCCAGAAGGTGGTCTGCTATCCAATCTAATTTATTTAGCAATTGAGGACAGCAAAAAACTTATTTCCACTAGAATGGAGTGGGGTTCGCAAAGACTGCAGTCTCTTAAATAATTAGGATTCCTAGTTAGTGATCATGATTGCTAGGATGTGGAGTCCTTTTTGGAGGAGTATTTCTGTTTCTCTTCTTTTTGCTGTTTTTCCTTTCTATTTTTATTTTGGAGGTGTCGATAAAACATATCTAGCTACCTTGTTCTTGACTATGTCACAACTTGATTTGAAATTTTCACGAGGAAAGAGTCCCTTTTTTTTTTTTTTTTTGCTCTACTATGTCACTCTAGTATTGGATTCAAATGATCACCGCAGAATTATGTTTCTCTCTGCAGGGGATTCTCTAAACTAACGTCTTTTGTGCACATTCTAGTTGGAAGGGGGCTTTCAGCATTGTCTATTTCCTATATATTTAGTTCAGGTAATTTTGAAATTATAAAGACATTAGGTATTTTAGTTTCTTATTTGATGATTGATACTTTCTTTTAACAATTTAAACATAATATGTGCTTGATGTAAAACGCTGTAGAATAATAAGGATAAAAGAGGAATGCAAGGATAAACAACAAACTCTAGGCTTTACAACATAGAATCAATGTAGAAACCTTAAGCATCACAACCTAACATAAGTTATTAACCAAACACATGAAAGTTAAGATCGGGGGTGGGGTTGGGTGCCTAACACCTTCCCATCCCCAGGTGAAGCAAATCACCCATCTCCAGTTTTGTATATGCCTTAGCCCTCAAATAAGTGACCCACTCAATTTTACCATCAATTTCACTAATATGTTGATATATGCTGAAATAAATGGTGAATACTTTGTGCTCACTTTTGTGTACTTGAACCCACTTTTGATCCATCATTCACAATTACGCACATAAACATACTGTGAAATAAAATCTGATACCAAAAAAGAAGTACAAATTTCATGTCTGTATATGAACAATGTGTTCTTCAAAAAAAACTGTCAATATATTAAAAACTCTTGGGAATTGAATCAATGGTGGAATAAAAAGTGCTAAAGGTGTGTTGAACTATTCCTTCTGTTAGGAAGTTTACTCAAAAGTAGTACAGATCCTGTAACAATGGTCCAGTGATAGTCATTGATCACCTTCTACTTTTTTGGCTTGAGTGGTTAGTATTGATTGATGAGTGGTTAGTCTATCGCCCCATGGCTTTGCTTTGTTTTTTAGTGGGCGATCTTATATCACACTTCTAGTAGAATGTGACACGGTTTATGTCTCCTGTGATGAGTGTCCTAAAAATTTGAAAAAAAAAATGTGAATTAAAAACTATGGTGTGACACAAACTCTTTAGTTTTGAATTAAAAAATACAAACAAAATAAACATTAGAAATTAGAAATATAAGCCCTAAAAATGCAATAAAAATGACAAATATTCAAAGTATTATTTGGTCCACATCAGTCTTATTCGGTCCACGTTGGTCCATTTTGCCCACTTTGGTTCTATTCGATCCACATTGGTCCTATTTGGTCCAATTTGTCCACTTGGTCCTACTTAGTTGACATTGGTCCTATTTGGTTCACTATGGTCCTATTTGTTCTTATTCGGTCCTCCTTGTTCCCATTCGGTCATATTTTGTCCATTCGGTCCACTTTGTTCCATTTGGTCCATTTGTGTTCACTTCGGTCCATTTAGACCACTTCGTTTTACTTCGGTCCACTTCGGTCCATTTTTGTACACTTGCATACAAGAAAAGACATGCTTAAGTTGCAAATACATATTCTAAATCCAAATTTATATATATATATATATATATATTTCAAACTCGTAGTATTTATAAAATCTTAAACATAGCATTTATTGTTACTACACTTTTGTTGAGCCACATTTACATAGCATTTCAGTCAACTTCGGTTTGACTAAATTTAAGTGAAAGTTTTTCTAAACATTAAAGCTATGAATATGCAAATCTAATATTCATGGCAATTACTCATTTATTTTAATATCATTACTTTTAAATGAATTGTATGAGGTTGATTATACATTCAAGCAAAAAATAATAAAATAAATAAACAAATATATATGTGTGTGTAATTGGATCAAATTGACCCTATGGACCAAATTGGCCAAATTGGACCTAATAGACCTAACTGGATCGAATTGGCCAAATTGGACCAAATAGACCTAAATGGACCGAATTGGCCAAATTGGACCGAATAGACCTAGGTGGACCGAATGGATCGGAATAGACCAAATAGGTCTAAGTCGACTGTATAAACCAAATTGGACTGAGTTAATCTAAGAGGAACGTATGGACCAAAATGGACCGAATTTGCCTAATTGGACCGAATAGACCTAGGTGGACCAAATTAGACCAAATAGATCAAAGTGGATAGAATGGACCGGATTGGACCGAACAGGACTGAATTCAGCAAAGTAGACCGAAAGGACTGAACTGGACCGAATTGGCCAAGTGGACCATTTAGACCAAATTGGACGGAATAGACCTAACTGAACCGAATTGGCCAAATTGGACCGAATAGACCTAGGTAGACCGAATGGACCATACGGGACCGAATCTAAATGGACGAAATGGACCAAATTGGACCGAATAGACCTAAGTGGATTATATGGACCAAATTGGACATAATAGACCTAACTGACTGAATTGGCCAAATTGGACCGAATAGACCTAGGTTGACTATATGGACCAAATTGTATCGAATAGATCGAAGTGGACTGAATGGACCAGATTAGACCAATGGACTGAACAAGACCAAATTGACCAAAGTAGACCGAATGGCCGAATGGATCGAACTGGACCGAATTGATCGAATTGGACTGAATTGACCAAAGTAGACTGAATGGACCTAATTGAATTGGACTGAAGTAGACCGAATCAGACCGAATTGATGAAGTGGACCGAATGCCAATCTGTTATTAGCATAGACAAGATTGTGTTTTGATATAAATTCAAATTTTTACTTCCAAAATAATCAAGTATTAACTCAAATAAAAATCAAACCAAAACTATAAGAGAGAAAAATATGCAACTTGTAATAAGAAACTAAAAAATACAACACCAAAACATATGAACCCAAAATAAAGTTTTAAAAATTACAATGAGCATCCACATTAGATGTTGCAAAAAAAATGCCATTTTGCCACACCAAAGACCTACTTTATTATTTTACCACATCATTTTATAATATCTCATTTATCAGATGTTTTATCATTCAATTTTATACATTAAAATAATATTTATTACACATTAAAATAATATAAACAACACAATAAAATAATATATCTAACCCAATAAAAATAAACTAAAGAGAGAGGAGAGAGAAAACAGAATAAAAAAACAATAAAAATTATACCACATTTCGTCCGTACTATTACAAATTTGTAACGGTACTGTTCACATGTAGCAAAATTTTTGAGATTTGCCATATCTGATGAAGTGAGTTTTTGGTGTTTGGTGTGGGATATGTGCCAAATATTTAGCATTTGGAACATATCCCACATCTACTGTGGGTGCTTATAGATAAAGAAAAGTTGTAGGAAAGAATTAAAAAAATGAAGAGAGAGAGAGAGAGAGAGAGAGAGAGAGAGAGAGAGAGAGAGAGACAGGAAAGAGAGAGAGAGAGAGAGAGAGAGAGAGAGAGAGAATACCCACGTTTCAAGAGAGAATGTGAGAGAATAATAAGAAATTTATGTAAAATAATATGAGAAGAAAAAAAAGTAAAAATAAAAATATTGTAAAAACACCAAATTAACCAAGTCATGTTATGTTATGTAATAAAATAGCATTATATTCTTATATACTATCTTTATATATAATGGAATAAGATAATATCTATGAGATCAAAGAGAAGAAAAAAAATAACGACTTTAAAACATAACTTAATCACATCAATCGAAAGTAGAGTTTCAAATAATACAAAAACATATCAACTTAACGTAGAGATGCAAGAAAAATAATAAAAAAAATCCACCCAAAAATTTAAAAAAAAAAAAAATTGAGAGAGAGAAATAACCTTATGCGTGTGGGAAAACTATGTATGGAATGAAATTGAAAAGTGTAAATTTATAGTAAAATGGGGAATAAGAAAAGCCAAAAAATGAAGGAAGATAAAGGGGTTGAGGAAAAGTGATATTAAGATGATAGTAGTGGGGAGATGAAAAGATAAAAGGGAGGGAAAAAGTTGGTGAAAGTATAATATTAAGTTGAGAAATTAATAAGAGAAAAAAAGAGAGTTAGAAAAAGAAGAAGAAGAGAGAGAACGTTGGAAATTAGTGAATGATGTGGCTGCTAATTTGGCTTAACAAGAGCGTAGCAACAATAAATGTTACGCTTTAGCTTTTAGAGAGAGAGAGATATATATATATATATATATATATATATATATATATATAGATTAAAGCTCAATTCTGACCTTTATATTCAATAAAAGGAGGGAAGCTCCAACAAAAAATTATTGGAAGGTAAAAATACTTTGAAAATGTACTCATTCCTATTCAACTCTTGTTTGCCACTAAATCTGGTCTTGCTGAACCATTCTTTGCCATTCATCACAACTAGGGATAGAATTATTTCTAGTGCTCCTTACAAATGCTTCATCCTCTATATGTTTTGAATGGTCTAAAGAGGAAGCAAATATAAGTAAATCTATTACTTATATTACAAAAATAAAATAAAATAAAATACAAGACTTTAATAACATAAGATAAATACTATTTTATCAAGAACCTACCAACATTACGCTGAGAATGTAAAATAATTAATGAATTAGCTTATCTTTTTACGCAAATATCTCTTTCCAAGGAATCACTAATGTGGATTGAATGGACCAAATGAGTTGAAGTGGATTGTAATTAACCAAAATGGATGGAATAGACCAAAACAAACTGAAGCGGATGAATTGACCAAAAGGGACCGATATTGGACTGGACTGGTCGCATCAAAGTACTGGATAGGAAGGTCAAATAAAATTTGTAAGATACATAGTTATTGATTGATTTAAGGTGGTAGACTCTTTCTTTACTCATTATTTTTTTTTTTAAGTAATGTCACACACAACAATTTTCATATCATTTTTCGACATGTGATTCTATCCAAAATGTATTTGTAAGTTTGAGAAGTTAATATGTTAGAAGGGGAACCCTTAAATAAAAAACTTATATCAATTAAATTTTATTTATTTAATTTGCTAATTTTTTCAGAATCGGTTCATAAAAAGTATGGCATAAAAGTATGATTTTTTTTTTTTTGGTTGAAATTACTATATCACCAAATTTGAGTGGGTTTGTTGAATTTTGTATTTTAGAGTATCGATCGCAAATGTCCTCATAATTTAGGGTGGATAAGTGTACAATAATCTATTAATTTGGATGGCAAGGTAGACACTACAAATTAATTTCAATTTAGGTTGTTGATTGTAGAATTTTGAAGTTTGTGATGAATGGTTGTAATAAATCCTGTTTTCTTTTTTCTTTTCTTTTTTTCATTTCTATTTCAACTTATTGAGAGTCACACCTAGTTTATCCAGAATTTCCCCAACAAGGGTCAAGGAGGAAGAATTGAAAATTCTTTTACTCACCACTTTGGCCATATCCATTAGGCAATATCCCAGAAGGACCAATTCTGTACCAGTAAATGTGTCTGAGTTGCTCATGACATCAGGGGCAGCAGGTATGAAGTGTGATAACTGCTAGTAGCCCTCCAATGACAAGCTCTTGTGCTCCAGGAAAAAGGAATGACTCCATGTCCTTTGCAAATTGAGTTGCATATGCGTCCACAACTTCCTTTGGGGCATTTGTGTAGAAAATCCTCCCTTTATTCCATGCAGGAGAACCTTCATCCATAACTTCTTTGGGGACCTTCGACAGCCAATTTAGTGCAAAAGAGGAGTGAATAAAAAATTTCACATGGATTGAAAATAACATGTTAGCTGTTCTAGAACTTGGAACTCAAGTCATAGAGACTTGAGATGCTACTTTACAATTTAGTTTTAAAAATTTGTCAACTAATAAAATTGTTAGCAAAATCATGTTAAATGAGAAAAAAATCCTAACGGAGTTTTTTTATTTTTTATTTTTATTATACAAGATAGAATTTCTACTTTAGCCTAATTTAAGTGTATATGTATGTGAAGATCCCTCCTGGAGACCTGAAAATAACATGTTAGTTGTTCCAAAGCTTGGAACTCGAGTCATAAAGACTTGAGATGCTACTATACAATTTAGTTTTAAAAATCTGTCAACTAATAAAATTGTTAGCAAAATCATGTTAAATGAGAAAAAAATCCTAACGGAATTTTTTTTTTACACAAAATAGAATTTTTACTCTAACCTAATCTAAGTGTATATGTGTGTGAGTCTCCCTCCTGGAGACTTGAAAATAACATGTTAGCTATTCCAGAGCTTGGAATTTGAGGAGATGCTACTTTACAATTTAGTTTTAAAAATTTGTCAACTAATAAAATTGTTAGCAAAATCATGTTAAATGAAAAAAAGTCCTAACAGAGTTTTTTTTTTTTTATTTTTTTATTTTTTTACAAGGTAGAATTTCTACTATAGTCTAATCTAAGTGTATATATGTGTGAAGTTTCCTCGTAGAGACTTAAACCCTAGCTCTTATCTCTCACATTCTACAAACACTTATACTTATAGAGTGACCCTCACATCAAGGGTGTGCAATGGTAAATCCTAACAGAGTTTAGTCCCCACTTCTTTAAGTAAATTCTTTACCCAAAGCTAAGGTTAACCGTGCTACAAGTAAAGAATTTACTTTAGAAAAAGGATAAAGAAGCAAACCTTTGAAAAAGAAAATACAATTAAAACAACCGTGGGGCCTAAATTTGTTGGCACCTGAAGCTAAAGGTTCACCGTGCCACAGGTAAAGAATTTACTTTAGAAAAAGGAAAAAGAAGCAAACTTTTGAAAAAGAAAATACAATTAAAACAACCGTGGGGCCTAAAGCAAGCTTTTGATTTTGAAGCATAAATTAAATGTGGTATAAGAACTAAGAACTGCACAGGCTTTCACACCCCAAGCAAAAACCAATCTCTTTTAGTTTCCTGGAGTTACTCACTTTGTCAATTTATTTCCATTGCAAAAAAGAAAATCATGGCTGAGGCCCTAGTAGGAAAAGCATTACTGTCTGCAACCCTTAAAGTGTTATTTGACAAGATGACATCTCAGGAGGTCGTGAACTTCATCCGGGGAAGAAAAGTCCCTGCTACACTACTAACAGAGCTGAAGACATCGTGTCTTGCCCTCAGCAAAGTGCTCAATGACGCAGAGGAAAGGGAAATCACAGACACAACTGTCAAAGAGTGGCTTGATGAGCTTAAGGATGCTGTCTATCACACAGAGGACCTTTTGGATGAGATCGCTACTGAAGCTTTGCGGTGCCAAGTGGAAGCTGATTCTTGTACCTCTACGAGAACGGTACGTAACTACATCTCTACTTCATATGATCGGTTTCGAGGAAAACTAGAATCAAAGATAAAAGAAGTCGTAAAAAAGATGAATTATCTAGCTTCACAAATAATTGCTATAGGTCTGAGAGAAGGTGTTGAAGGGAGATCTTCCCAAAAAGTGCCCACAACTTCTCTGGTAGATCCAGAATCTATAATTTACGGTAGGGATGATGACGAAAAGGCAATAGTCAACTTGCTGCTCTCAAACGATGTAGCAAGCAACAACCACTCAGCTGGTGTGATTCCCATTGTGGGCATGGGTGGGGTTGGAAAGACAACCCTTGCTCGGCAAATCTACAACAACCAAAAAATCATAGAACATTTCAGCCTTAAAGCATGGGTTTGTGTTTCAGAAGAATTTGACGTTCCTAAGATAACCAAAAAAATTCTTGAGGCTGTTAGTTCAGAAACATATATTACCGCTGACTTCAATGTTATCCAAACTAAATTGAAGAATTATTTTATGGGAAATAAATTTTTACTGATTCTTGATGATGTATGGAATGAAAAAGGTGATGATTGGGAGGTCTTGAGTATTCCCTTTAAATATGGAACATCAGGAAGTAGAATTATTGTGACAACACGCAACGAAAGTGTTGCATCGATCATGAGCCCTATTCAAATTTTTCATCTTAATATATTATTAGAAGAAGATTGTTGGCTATTATTTGCAAATCATGCCTTTGAAAATGGAAACTCTAATGCATATCCAGAATTAAAAAAAATTGGTGAAGAAATCGTTAAGAAGTGTGACGGTCTACCATTAGCTGCAAAAACACTCGGTCGTCTATTGCACTATAAATTAGAAGAAGTAGAGGAATGGAATAAAATTTTGAAAAGCGAAATTTGGAGTCTGCCTATTGATGAGGTAAATATTCTTCCAGCTTTAAGAATAAGTTACAATTACCTACCCTTATATTTAAAGCGATGTTTTGCATATTTTTCGATCTCCCCAAAGAATTATCTATTCAAAAAGGAAGAACTTGTTCAATTGTGGATGGGAGAGGGTTTCCTGCAACAACACAACGAGAATGAAGAAATGGAAGTTATAGGTGCTAAGTACTTCCTTGATTTAGTATCAAGGTCACTTTTACAACGATCAAATGGAAGCAAATTGTGCTTTCTAATGCATGACCTAGTACACGATTTAGCTAAATTTGTATCTGGCCAATTTTGTTTCAGATCGGAACGGGATAACACAAACAAAATTATAGATAAAACTCGTCATTTTTCCTACTTAAAAACCGAATATGACATCCTAGAGAAGTTTACGGCTTTGTGCAAAGCTAAAAATTTACGCACCTTCATTTCGTTACAAATGAATGAAGATGAGGACAAGGATGAGGAGGGTCTGGGGTTCTACTTAACAAAGAAGGTACCGCATGATCTAATATTGAAACTAAGATTCTTACGTGTGCTCTCTCTTTCACATTATTGTAATATAGAGTTGCCAGAGTCAATTGGAGATTTCAAACATCTACGCTATTTAGATGTCTCTTTTACTAAAATTGAGAGATTGCCTGAGTCTACATGTATGTTGCTCAACTTACAAACGATGAATTTATCAGGATGCAAACTTCTAGTTAAGTTGCCAAAAAATATGAGAAATCTCATTAATTTGCGTCATCTTTATATTAGTGGAACTAGCATTAAAAATATGCCAATACATATGAGTCGATTAGAATGTCTTCGGACTTTGACCAAATTTGTTGTCGGCAAGGACATTGGATTCCGAATTGAAGAGTTAGGAAAACTTTCAAATCTTCGGGGAGTTGTCGTGATATCGAATCTCCAGAATGTGATATACTCAACTAATGCTTTGGAAGCAAAGTTAAAGGATAAGGAGCACCTTAAGGAGCTAACATTGGAGTGGGATGCTGCCAATGGCATTATTTCTCAAAGTGAAGACGTACTCAACAATCTGCAGCCTCATACTAGCTTAACAATGCTTGTTATCAAGAATTACAATGGCACAAGCTTTCCGAATTGGATTGGAGATGGTTCATTTTCACATATAACAGTAGTTCATCTAAACTCATGTAGAAATTGCTCTAGTTTGCCATCACTTGGACAACTCCCCTCTCTTCAAGACCTCTTCGTTTTTGGGTTTGATGAAGTTGTTACCGTGGATGCTGACTTTTATGGTAGTGGTTCTTATACTATTACGCCATTTCAATCACTGAAAAGATTGAGATTTGAGGCAATGCCAAAGTGGGAGAAATGGTCTCCTTATCACAGAGAAGGCGAAGATGAAGGAGGAGCTTTCCCAATTCTCCAAGAGCTTAAGCTTAAAGAATGTCCAAAACTAAGTGGAAGCTTGCCCAAGCACCTTCCTTCTTTAACCGAACTTGAGATTAATGAATGTGAACAGCTTGAGAATTCTCTCCCAACTGCTCCAATTCTTAAATTACAATTAACGAATTGTAATGATGCGCTGTTGAAAGAATTGCCTCCCGCATTACACTGGCTCGCAGTTATCGGATTAAAAAACCTTGAGTCTCTGCCAGAGGGAGTGATGGACCACTGGCACTGTGTTGATACGTTATTTATCAATCATTCTCCTGTGCTCAAGTCTCTTCCTCGTGGTGGTCTATCCAGTTCCACTGCACTAAAACGTCTTGGTATCAGTAATTGTAAGGAATTAGAATTCCCGATGTACCCCTGCCACTCTTCCCTTGGGCGATTGATGATAGAAAATAGCTGTAATTCTCTAAAGTCATTTCCTTTAGACATCTTCCCGAAGCTTCGTTATCTCGAAATCAAAGGGTGTAGCAACATGGAGTCCCTTTCAGTTTCGCAGGGACATCACCTAAGTGATCTTCTAGAGTTGGAAATCGATGATTGCCCTAATTTTGTAGCTTTTCCCAGTGGAGGATTGTCGGCCCCCAATCTCACAGAATTAAAAGTCAGTAATTGCTCTCGTCTCAATGCTCTCCCAGAAAACATGCACACGTTTCTCCCGTCTCTTCAAAATTTGGATATCAGAAATTGTCCACATATTGAGTCTTTTCCGGAAGGTGGTCTACCATCCAAGCTAATTTCTTTAGGAATCAGCGACTGCAAAAAACTAATTTGCAATAGAATGGATTGGGGCTTGCAAAGACTGCAGTCTCTTCAATTATTATCATTCCTAAATTTTGATCCTGATTGCTGGGATGTGGAGTACTTTCCGGAGGAGTATTTACTGCCCACAACTGTTACCCGTCTTTTAATCGGTGGTGGATTTGGAAATTTGAGAACGTTGGACAACAAGGGGTTTCAACACCTTACCTCTCTTCAACATTTGTGGATCGCACAATGCCCTAAGCTCAAGCACATGCCAGAAGAGGGACTGCCTGTCTCCATCTCTCACATACGGATTACTGCGTGTCCTTTGTTGACGAAACGATTGCAAAGGAAAAAGGGAAAAGAGTGGCGCAACATTGCTCACATCCCCTTCATAAATATCAATATGCAACACATCAAATAAAGCCAATCAGGTATTTGTTTTACTTGACCCGCTCTTGATTTTACTTGCATTCTTTTCAATTTTATTTATTGACATTTAATTTTTTTTTTTCTATAAATTTTCAATTAATTATATATGATTGAAAAAAAATACTAGTAATAATAAACAATTTCTTTGACGCTTGTTAATTCTTCATCTGATTCGCTTTTTTACAATGTTGGGCTCATGAAGTTGTCCATCGATGGCGAATCAAGCAGAACATTTGTATCTCGATTTCTGTAAAAAAGCTGCCAAAAGTATGACAGGATTCATGCTCGGTTACTTGTTCTTTGTTAAACAATTGCTTTCAAAGTGAAAATAGAAAAGTGCGCAACTCAAAATTCATGCATTTCTACCTGTTCTAGCGAACCAGTTAAGTACCCATTTGATTTAATGATTTGCTTAATTAGAAAATAAGAAAAATTGCTTGAACATTTGTTAAATGATGTTTATTTGTCTGATGTAGATCCCCTGTATGTGAGGTTAATTTCACCACTTGGTAAGATTCTTCTTTTACCCAAATGCTTGATGATTGGTGTCCATTTGGTTTTGAAAGCATGATTTTTAAAATCTTAATTGGGGGTTTGGTAAAATCTGTGAAAAGTGTTGTTGTTGTGAAAATCTGTAGCACGAAAAAACAATTTTCTTTAAAAGTGCCAATTTTAAAAAACACCCACCCCCCATGGCTAATGGCTCACAATTTGAGGATGCAGATATTCCCTAATTTTAAAATGCAATTTTCTTTTAAAAAAAAAAAAAAAAAAATCCAGAGGCCTATATTTTATTATTATTAGTTTCCTTTTTTCTCGAAAAAAAATAAAAATCACAAGGCCAAAGGGGGGTCTTGATGACAAACAAATTTATTTAATCAAATTTATAGTATAGGGAGTAATTCTCACATTTGCCCTGTGAACTATGCAGACGACTTTAATTTCATGAAAACTCCATGGCTGTTGGAAAGTAGGGCAGAATTGATTAAAAATTTTGAGAATAGAAAGCGCCAATAACTATTTGTGGGAGGCAATATTTTGATTGAGCAATGCAGGTCAGTGTTTCACTGTGATTCTGATTGCCATCCTTTTATTCATTATTGTTTTAAATGGGAAATTAAATAGAATTTACCATATATGAAAGAAAATGGAATTGAAAACGTTAAACATTTTTAGAATTTTTTTTTGCTTTTCAAGATTCAAGTAATGAAATCTCTTAGATGAAATCAATGTTGAATACACATGACTAAGGAGGCTAAACAGATTCATTTAATCAAATTTATTGTATAGAGAGTAGTTCTCACATTTGCCCTGTGAAATATGCAGACAACCAGAGTTTCTTGAAAACTCTGGCTGTTGGAAGTAGGGTAGAATTGATAAAAAATTTGAGAATGGAAAGTGCCAATGACTGTTTGTGGGTGGCAATGTTTAGATTGAGAAATGCAGGTCAGTGTTTCACTGTGATTCTGATTGCCATCCTTTTATTCATTATTGTTTTAAATGGGAAATCAAACAAAATTTACCATATATGAAGAAATCGGAATTGAAAACGTTAAACATTTTCAAGATTTTTTTTGCTTTTCAAGATTCAATTCATGAAATCTCTTAGATGAGATCAGTGTTGAATACACATGTGACTAAAGAGTCTAAACAGATTCATTTAATCAAATTTATAGTATTGAGAGTAATTCTCACATTTGCCTTGTCAAATATGCAGACGACCTTAGTTTCTTGAAAACTCTGTGGCTGATGGCAAGTAAGGCTGAACTGATAAAAGAAAATTGAGAATGGAAAGCGCCAATGACTATTTCTGGGTGGCGATGTTTTGATTGAACAATGCACGTCAGTGTTTCAATGTGATTTTGATGGCCATCCTTTTATTCATTATTGTTTTAAATGTGATGAGAAATTAAACAGAATTTACCATATATGAAAGAAATTAGAGTTGAAAATGTTAAACATTTTCAGGATTTTTTTTTGCTTTTCAAGATTCAAGTAATGAAATCTCAAGATCACTGTTGAATACACATATAACCAAGGAGTCTAAAAAGATTAATTTAATCAAATTTATTGTATAGAGAGTAATTCTCACATTTGTCTTGTGAAATACGTAGACGACCTTAGTTTCTTGGATACTCCATGACTATCCGAAAGTAGGGCAGAATTGATAAAAAAAATTTAAAATGGAAAGTGCCAATGACTATTTTTGGGAGACAATGTTTTGATTGAGTAATGCAGGTCAGTGTTTCATTGTGATTCTAATTGCCACCCTTTTATTCATTATTGTTTTAAATGGGAAATTAAATAGAATTTACCATATATGAAAGATATTGGAATTGAAAACGTTAAACGTTTGAAAGTAGATATTCATCATTTAGAGTAAATTTATTGCAAGGAAAAGTTGAAGCATTTAAGAAAGTGAAAGAGAGCTTTTTAATTTTTAAGGTGGAGTTTAGATTAGTAGCTCAATCTTATAGAATTTAATGCTTTGTCCTACATAAAGGATATATATCTCTAGTTTTCATTTTTTTAATAATGCTTTCTGTTTATCAAAACATAAGGGATATATATTACCACATAGAGAAGGATATTTTGTATATCTTATGTTCCTTAGTTTAATTCAAGTTACATCATCTGATGCCACAAACTACCTGTGGGTGCAGATTGGCTAGCTAAGACTACCTCTCTTTTACATTTTGGAATTGACATGAAGCCTCTCCAGAGGATATGTCTACTTTTGGTTATTACCTCTCTGTGGGTGCAGATTGACTTCCTAACTCCAGACAGCTCAAAAGGCTCAGCATGTCATTGCTCCTTTTGTCCTTTTTGTCCACACCAGTAGGATCTACCCAACTCCCTTCTTAACATCAAGAACATAAAATTTAACTATGCTAAGACAGGGGTCCAGAGGCGCAGAGACTAGGAAAACCAGCTGCTGGCTCAATATTGCTCAGGTTGAGGCTCCCTGACTACACTAAAAAATCTTCAAAGGTATCTTTAAATGTAGGGAATTAAAATTTCCTACATGCCTATGTCACTCTTCCCTTGAGTCTTTTGTCATATCTGATAGATTTAATTCTCTGCCATCATTTGTTTTGGATATCTTTCCAAAATTTTGTAGTCTCGAAATCAACATGAGTGGCAACATCAAGTCTCTTTCAGTTTGGGATGGACATGAACTTGTTATCCTAGCTTTGGAAATCAAGGAGTGCCTTAATTTTGCAGATTCTCCCAGTGGGGGATTGCCAGCCCCCAACCTTTCACTGTTAAAAGTCCATGATTGGCTTTATCTCAAGTCAGTTCCTGAAAACATGGATATGCTCCTCCCATCTCTTCAAATTTTGGATATCACATACTGCTAACAAGTTGAGTCTTTTCCAGAAGGAGGTCTGCCAACCAATATGAATTGTCTTGCCATCGATGCGTCTGAGAAACTCATTGCCAAAAGGAAGCTATGGGGTTTGCAAAGACTGCACTCTCTTAATCAATTATTATTGTCTTGTCATGATTGCAGGGAAGAGAAGTGCTTTCCTGAGGAGGACTCCCACAAGTCTTAGCACTCTTCCTATAAAGGAATTTCAAAATCTGAGATCCCTAGACAGGAAGGGCCTTCAACTCCTTACCTCTCTTCAAGATTGCTCACATCTCTATCATACAAATCAATGATGAAGTCTCATTATATGAGCCAAAAGTGTAGATGAGATCAAATCCCACTTGACAATAAGGTACTTGTTCCCCTCAACCCTCTAAGCCTCCATTTGATTTTATTTATGCTTCTTTCTTACGTTGTTTATGGATAAATAAATTTGAAAATTTTGTTAATCCGATAAAAATTTGAAAAATAAAAGGATTTCTTCCAAGATTGTTAGTCCAAAGTTGGTATTCTCATGTTTTTATGGGTTCTTCTGTAAGATTATTTCCATTTGTTAGTAGCAAGTGCCACAAAAGGCTTGGTCAAACACATTCCAGAAGAGCAGTTAACAAAAAAATTGCCAAGGAAGAAGGGAATATAGTGGCGAAAGATTGGTCACATCTGCTGTATAAAAATGGATGCCCCAACCCAAATCAGGTATTGATTCTACTAGAGCGGCTAAGTTTCAATCTTGATTTTACTTATATTCTTTTTTAGCTGTTCATCGGGAAAAAAAAAAAAAAATACAAACATACAAATGAATGTTTGAAATTGAAAATATAAAACATTTCCTTGAATTTTTGCAAATTATAAAATGTCCACAGCTTGAGTCTTTTCCAGAAGGTGGTCTGCTATCCAATCTAATTTCTTTAGCAATTGAGGACAGCAAAAAATTTATTTCCACTAGAATGGAGTGGGGTTCGGAAAGACTACAGTCTCTTAAATAATTAGGATTCCTAAATAGTGATCTTGATTGCTGGGATGTGGAGTCCTTTCTGGAGGAGTATTTATGTTTCTCTTCTTTTTTCTGTTTTTCCTTTCTATTTTTCTTTTGGAGGTGTCGAAGAAATATTTCTAGCTACCTTGTTCTCAACTATGTCACAACTTGATTTGAAATTTTCACGAGGAAAGAGTCCCATAAATTTTTTTTGTGCTCTGCTATGTCACTCCAGTATTGGATTCATATGACCACTGCAAAATTATGTCTCTCTGCAGGGGATTTTCTAAACTCAAGTCTTTAGTGCACATTCTAGTTGGAAGGGGGCTTTCAGCATTGTCCATTTCCTATCTATTAAGTTCAGGTAATTTTGAAATTATAAAGACATCAGGTATTTTTGTTTCTTATTTGATGGTTGATACTCTCTTTTAACAATTTAAACATATTATGTGCTTGATGTAAAACAGAGTAGAAAAATAAGGATAAAAGAGGAATGCAAGGATAAACAACAAACCCTAAGCTTCACCACATAGAATCAATGTAGAAACCTTAAGCATCACAACCTAACACATGTTATTAACCAAACACATGAAAGTTAAGGTCGGGTGTGGGGGTGGGGGTGGAGTTGGGTCCCTAACACCTTCCCATCCCAGGTGAAGCGGATCACCCATCTCCAGTTTTGTATATGCCTTAGCCCTCAAATAAGTGACTCACTCAATTTTACTATCAATTTCACTAATATGTTGATATGTGCTGAAGTAAATGGTGAATACTTTGTTCTCACTTTTGTTTACTTGAACCCACTTTTGATCCATCATTCACAATTACACACATAAACATACTGTAAAATAAAATCTGATACCAAAGATGAAGTACAAAGTTCATGTCTGTATGTGAACAATGTGTTCTTCAACAAACCGTCAATATATTAAAAACTCTTGGGAATTGACTCAATGGTGGAATAAAAAGTGCTAAAGGGGTGTTGACCTATTCCTTCTGTAAGGAAGTTTACTCAAAAGTAGTACAGCTCCTGTAACTAGACATTACATAATAAAATTTCTCTATAGAAATCACAAAATCAAAGGAAAATAGGAAAAATTAATTGGGAAAAGTGACAACGTCTAATATGTTGGCTTCTGTTTCAAGTGAGTTACAATGCTTTTCAAGCATACCAGTAGCATGATAACGCATTCCACTTGCTATTATTCAAATGTCATTCTTCTCATTTGAGGCTTACAGAAATGATTCTTTGAAGGGGTGGCTAAGGTTGCTTGTCCACTACTACTTAAACCACTGAAAACCGTAGCTGCATGCTCAAGCCATGGGAAGATTGTCCACTGTATTGCTGAGTGGTTAGTCTTATCTCAAGGTGGTTTCAAACATTAGTCCGGCGATATTCATCGATCTCCTTAAACTTTTTTGGCTTGAGTGGTTAGTATCTATGCAATCCCACTTTATGGTTGCATAGTCCAGTGATATTCATCTATCACCTTATACTTTTTGGCTTGAGTGGTTAGTATTGATTGATGAGTGGTTAGTCTATCGTCCCATGGCTTTGTTTTTTAGTGGGCGATCTTATATCACACTTTTGGTAAATGTGACACGGTTTATGTCTCCTGTGATAAGTGTCCTAAAAAATTGAAAAAACATGAATTAGAACTATGGTGTGACACATGTATGAAAGCATGTGAATTTCCAAAAATTAGGTATGTAATTCTATATATATATATATGCTGATGTAAATTGAAAATATAATTTCAGATACAGGCTTAACATGCAAGTTGGTGATATAACAGAACATGCAAATTTTTTAGTATTTGACAAGGAAGCAGAGAAGTTAATTAATGTATTTGGTACGCAATTCTCCAATATGGAGGAAGATGTAAAAATGGTAGAAATAGGTTATTTGTTTAATTAAATTAATTCTATTACGTTACACTATTTGAAATCTAATTTTTTTTTTTTAATAATAGGATGAAGATGGTGACAATATTATTCCAAATAGTATCAAATGCATTATTGGAAAACCTACATCTTCCAAGTGAAAGTATTGCATACAATTTCTTTGTTTGCAAACAAAACATTATGGTAACTAGAGTCTTTGAAATTGAAGGAAATGAACAATTACAGGTAAAAATGGTTCGCTTATACTTTATTGATGAAGTTATAATATTATCAGTGATACATAATGACATATTGTATCTTTGATCATAGGAAACAACAAAAAGAGGGACTAAGAATGGAAATGAAGTATCCAAAGAAACAATCTTTGCTGAAGTAAAGAAAATAAATTTTTTGAAGAAGTAAGTACAATTGCACAAATAAATACTATTTGGTTCTTTTTAAAACTTCACACAATCGTTAATTTCCTTAACAAGAAAATAACTTTAGTATTTTTTCTGTTTTGCAGATAAATCTAAAACGAGAATGTGGAAGCTCAAATAGAAGTGTTAGATGATTAGCGAACATAGAAAATATTTAAATGAAACTTTGAATATTTAGACTTCAAATCAGGTCGTGATGTTGTGCTTTCTGATAGAAGAATAGATGCTTCAGAGCCTAACGACTAGTTTCAGCTAAAGGTCATATTTTAACTCTGCAGAAAAACGGCACCGTATCTCATTATTACCAACGGTGACGTTTTGGTTTTAAAGAGAATTCTTTCAGTCAAGCTCTACGACATCGTTTAGCCTTGGAGCTTCAGAGTTAGTGTTAGCATCTTTTTCAAAGGATTAGCTGCTGGGATATTTTTTTGTAATGATATTTTCTGTTAAGAGCACATTAATCACGTGTAAATAGAGTGTAACTAATTCCAAGCTTTACGGAATTATTGTTAGTTGGTTAGATTAGATTTAAGTTTTTCTCTTGCTCTATATATAGATAACCATACACATCGTATTATTCAGTTAGTATTGCTAATATTCAATCACATAGATTTTACTCTCTGTTATTTCTCTTTTGCCGTTGTTACACTGTATACTTTCTTGTTTTCTTCACTTTCATTTTAGAATGATTTGAGTTTGGAAATATTTACTATTTAAGCTAAATTTTTTGGAACTCACAAGGGAGCTGAGTATATGCTTTATCTACTTTTCAGAGAATAGTAAACGGAAATTGACTATTGACTCACCCACCCCTTTTTTTACCTACCTGTGGATACGCTAAATTAAATGGAACACATGATTATTCGTGAGCATTCAAATAAGACAAGGCCTAATGCACCACTTGTGACTATTAATCATGTTCCAAATAGATTCGAGAGAGCAACTTTTTAATATCAAGTTGTGGACACTATGATATTATTAAGGCTTTTATATGCAAAAGACTCAAATTTGTCCATTGGGTCTCGAATATGCAAAACTCACCTGTTTACTTACAAAATCATTCCACATTTTACCCGATCCATCATCCATCCAATTTGGCCATTTAAGGTCACTTTCAATACATCAACCAAGGGGTTATATATTGAAAAACCTTAAAGTGATTAGTCAATAAACCAAAAAGAATATCATTCCTTTTTTGTAAAAATATAAGAACTTTTGCTCCAAATTCTTCTTCACAAACTATAAAGACTTAAGTGGATTAGCATGCATATTCTAACATTATTTACCACTAATGATCTAGCACAGTTACAACTTTTTTTTTCTGGGTAAAACATGCCACAGACTTTATCAAACTCCTAAATAGTTAGATTTATACATATGTTAAAGGTAAAAACATGACCATTTTTGCTCTCTCTCTCTCTCTCTCTCTCTCTCTCTCTCTCTCTCTCTCTCTCTCTCTCATCTTTATAACTATTAGACCGATTATTTTTTTTTTAAGAGCATTATTGGACTAATTCAAATATTTTTTGGGGGGGGGGGGCAACTCTTATTTTTTAGACCTAATTTTTTTTTGAAAATAAAGATAAATTGACATATATTTTAAAATATTTCAAATTGCCCATCTTTACGTGACCTCGCCATGCTTCCAAGTGAAAGTTATTACAATTTCTTTGTTTCAAACAAACTTTAGTAACTAGAGTCTTTGAAATTGAAGGAAATGAAAATTACAGGTAAAAATGTTTCACTTATACTTTATTGATGAAGTTATAATATCATAGTGATCATAATGACATATTGCATCTTTGATTATAGGAAACAACAAAAAGAGACTGAGAATGGAAATGAAGTATCCAAAGAAACAATCTGGCTGAAGTAAGAAAAAAATTTTTTGAAGAAGTAAGTACAATTGCACAAATAAATATATTGTTCTTTTTAAAACTTCACACAATCTTTAATTTCCTTAACAAGAAAATAACTTTTATATTTTTCTGTTTTGCAGATAAATCCAAAACGAGAATGTGGAAGCTCAAATAGAAGTGTTAGATGATTAGCGAACATAGAAAATATTTAAATGAAACTTTGAATATTTAGACTTAAATCAGGTCGTGATGTTGTGCTTTCTGATAGAAGAATAGAACTTCAGGCCTAACGCTAGTTTCAGCTAAGGTCATATTTTAAGTCTCAGCAGCAAACGGCACCGTATCTCATTAAGACAACGGTGACGTTTTGTTTTTAAGAGAATTCTTTCAGTCAAACTTACGACATCGTTTAGCCTTGACTCGGTGTTAGCATCTTTTCAAAGGACGAGCTGCTGAGATATTTTTTTTGTAATGATATATTCTGTTAAGAGCACATTAATCACAGTGTAAATAGATGTAACTAATTCCAAGCTTGCGGAATTATTGTTAGTTGGTTAGATTAGATTTATCTCTTCTCTCTCTCTCTCTATATATATATAAGACACAGAGAAGAAAGAGAAAGAGAACTATACACATTGTCTAATATTCAATCACATAGATTTTACTCTGGCAGAGTTGGGTGTTCTACCGGACCCAATACCTTTATCTCAGTGCAAAACATAATAGAAGCAACAAAACTCCAATACATATCAAACGGAGTGCATACTGAAATCCCAGAATTTATAGTGCTCTTCAATGACCATGTCTCCAATGATTTCTACGCTCTCTTCAAGTCCTTCCTCCCAGCAAGCAATTCATTGCAGCTGGGGTACCAGGTTCCTTCCATGGCCGCTTGTTTCCAAGGAATCTCTTCATTTTATTCACTCCTCTTTTGCACTACAATGGCTGTCAAAGGTCCCAATGGAAGTTATGGATGAAGGGTCTCCTACTTGGAATAAAGGGAGGATTTCTACATAGATGCGCAAAAGGAAGTGGTGGAGGCCTTTGCAACTCAATTTGCCGAGGACATGGAGTCCTTCCTATTTGCTAGAGCACAAGAACTTGCGGTTGGAGGTCTATTGCCATTTTTCATACCTGGAATTCCTGATGTGATGAGCAATTCTGACACATTTATTGGTAAAGAGCTAGACCTTCTAGGATCTTGCCTAATGGACATGGCCAAAGTGGTAAGTAAACAATTGCACGACTTGTTATATATATATATATATAAATGAAAAACTTGTGAAAAATGTTTGGAGATTTTATTGTGAAAAATGTTATATCTATATAGAGTTGGTTTAAAATTCTATTACTTAGGGTGCAAAAAGTTGTAAATGATTGTAATTAACCCTTCGCAAAGGGTTAATTACAATCGGTTAGAAATTCTAACCAAGGGTATAGCTAATTTGAAATAAGAAATAGAAAAAGGGTTGATGACAATCATTCATATGAGACTTCAAAATTTATAATCGACAGCTTAATTACAAATTAATTTATAATTTCCAATCTCCCATCCAAATTAGTATGTAAAATAATAAATAGTGTATGCTTATATTTCCTAATTATAAATGCATTTGCAATGTACACTCTAAACCACAAAATTCTACAATTAACATCTTAATTTGGCAATAATCTACCCCTAATTTGATACACTGATTTTTGGATAATGAAGAATATTGCAAATTAATCCGAAACTAGAGAGTTTATTTAAAATTCTATTGTTTATAATTAGGTAGCATTGCAAATGTCACAAATTTAAAGCTGAATAACTACAATTATAGAACATGGGTGTAACTGAGTTTCCATTTTTTAGTGACTAATCTGGGTGGATAGTGAAATACTAGTTCATGAAATATTTCCATGTGGCAAAGATCATGGTTTTTAATTGTAGGGATTATTTAGTGAAGCAAAAGTGGATGCATTCAATATGCTTGCTTATTTCACCACCCCTAAGGAATTGAAGGCATTGATTGAAAGAAATAGCTAGACATTTCAACTTTGAGAGAATGGAAATATTGAATCACCGGTTAAAGTATCTTACCTTGCATAATCCCTCAATGTGTTCTGTAAAGTTGTGATTTACAACTATGTTTTATGTTGACTTTATTCCATGATAAAAGTATTGTAATTGCTTTAATTTTGTACCTTGTATTTTGTGGGATTTTATTGTATTGAGTTTAGTATTAAGTTGATGAAGAATCAAGCATGTATTGGATGAACAAGTGGATTTCGTGAGTGTCTCACAAGAAGCCTATTCGCGAAAGAGCCACGTGAGAAACACATGCTAAGAGCTGAAAAGTTATGCCAGACTATTAGTTTCACGAGTGTCTCGTGAGAAAGGTTAATCCGCGAGATACCCGCGAAATTCTCTGCTTGGAAGATTTTTAAGTGTGACTTTCTTACCCTTCACTTATACTATATAAACCCTTATTACCCACAAAAGTAAATGAGGTCATTCAGAGAGAAAAACTCTAGATAGGTTTTCTATAACACACACACACACACACCCATCTTTTAGAGAGAGAGCTACTCATCCTTAGTGAGAAATCATTGTAGCCTTTTCTCCTTCCCTCTCCTGTCGTTATACCTTGAGAGAAGATTTGTACCTAAACACAACCTATACCTATTCAGAATATAGAGAGTGTTTTGGAGCTTGAGAAGCTTTGAGGATTTGCCAAAAGAAGCTAGTGAGGCTTGGCGGATGCAATCGAGCGTATTGCAAGATCTGGAAAGTTAGAGAAGACATGACTCCGAGAAGTCTATTGGTAGCAGGAGTTTGGAGGGCCCAAGTACATGGGGTAGACTAGGCTTAAAGGGTCTTTTATTATTCGTGTACTCCAACTTCATTCTCTAGTGGATCGATTTTGACTTGGAGGGTCGCGGAGAGGTTTTTCACCAAGTTCTTCAGTTTCCTCTTCAATAACATATCTTGGTATTATCTTGTGTTTACATCTCTTTTCCTTTACTCTTGTGCTTTACTTTTATTGTTTTTATTTTCATGTTTATGCACTAGAGTAGTTATCAATTCATTGTGCACATTTACTCCCGTTCCGCACTTTGATTAAGTAAGAGTAAAAGTAATCTAGCCATAATTTTTATTTGTTTGTCTAAACAAGCTCTTGTGTTTTGACACAAATTCGACCTTTCATGTTCTTTATATGTAAGATCTGCATTAGAAGGAGTACTCGTCAAGCAGTTTGGACATGATATCATGGATGAGTTGTTTAATCGCTACTCTGAGAAAGTTGCAAGAGCCTCCTTTTTCTTACATCCAGAAATTGATAAATCGATCGTATTGTTTGTTCTTCTTAAGTGCAACAATTAGACTTCTGCTTTATCCCGAACAATTAAATATTCACTTGCAATAAAATGTAATAATGAAAAAGATAATACTCTTGCAAGCAATTATCCATTAATTCGTACATCTCTAATTGTATAATTATTTCAATGTTTTATTTTCTTTCACTGTTGACCAAGAAATTATTTCTTCAATTTTATCGGTAAAAGACTCAATTCCCAGACTTACTTGCCTCTTGTGATGCTAATACCCTATTAATTTCCAGATTAACTTGTACAACATTGCTACATTATGCTCCAATGATATTATATTTTGATTGAGCAAGGCTTGAAAAGAGTCTTGGTACAAATTAGTAGCATCATGTTGTGCTAAATCGTTAATTAGTTCACTCCTTTTGGTAGGGGGTTTACTTAATTACTTGTGGGCATTGGTAGAAATGATCTTTCTCTCATGTTCAACTATAGTGAGAGCCCCTGAATCTAGAGTTACTTGGCGTTCCAACCCAGTTCCAACAATTCACTTTTTGGACCGAGGAAGTGGAATTTCTTGATGTTGCATGTTAGAACTCATTAAAGCTCAATTCACATCATTATATTTGATAAAAGGAAGGAGAGAAGCTCCATCAAAAAGTATTGAAAGGTAAAAATACTTTGAAGATGTACTCGTTCCCATTCACCTCTTGTTTGCCACTAAATGTGGTCCTGCTGAAGCATTCTTTGTCATTCATCACAACCAGGGACAAATTTATTTATAATGTTCCTTATAAATGGTTTATCCTCTATATTTTTTGAATGGCTTAAAGAAGAAGAAAATATAAGTAAATTTATTATTTATATAGTAAAAAAATACAAGATTTTAATAATATAAGAAAAATATAATTTTATCAAGAATCTATCAATATTACGCTGAGAATGTGACATAATTCTCAATGAAGTAGCTATTCTTTCTACACAAACGTCTCATTCCAAAGAATCACCAAAGTGGATTTGATGGACCAAAATAGATCAAAGTACTGGAGGAAGGTAAAATAAAATTTGTAGGATACATAATTACTGTTTAATTTTAAGGTGGTACACTCCTTCAATCATTCTTTCTTTCTTTATTATTTTTTATTATCATTAAAAAAAATAATAATAATGTCACACATACAACAATTTTCATATAATTTTTCAACATGTGATTCTATTCAAAATGTATTTATTGTAAGTTCGAGAAGTTAATATGTCAAAGGGGAACCCTTAAATAAGAACCTAGAGGAGGAAGAAATTTTAAAAGAGTGTTGCTGGAACAAATGAAAAAGGTGGGTACGTAGTTGTAGGCTTATTATATTTTGAGGTTTAATGTGATAAATTTTTGAAGATTTTTTTAATATATAAATATTAATTAATTTTTTTTGGATAGAATATCAATTAAATTTTATTTATTCAATTTGCTCATTTTTTTGAAATCGGTTTATAAAAAGTATGGTATAAAATTATGATTTTTTTTTTTGTTTTTTTTGTTTTTTTGTTGAAATTACCATACGAGTACTATTTAACTTTATGGGAATAGTTCCTTGAGAAAAAAGACATTTAAAATAAATTTAGCATGAAAAGTGGAAACCATCAGATCTAGGGGCATTCATAGATTCATGGAAATAAAACAATGAGATTCTCAAAATGATTATATAATGCATGAATTAAGATAATTGCTTATACATAATATTCTCTTTTTCATTGTAAGTGATAAGATTTTTTAGGTTCGAATACAACTGAAATCTAATTTTTAGAAAAGAAAAGACCTATAGCATTAATATTATTGGATTGCCTTGCTCAGGATTTTGAGTTACCATGTGAAAGTAACAAACACAAACGGAAACATGGGCTCGAAGTTCCTTCAGTTTGAGCTAGATTCACCAACAGCAAGCCCCTTCGAACAAAGCCCTATGGAATTGGATCTAGGCTTCCCCTTGCCCCAAAATATCCAAATCTTCCTTTCGAAGGCTATGCGTGACTGTCTTCCCACCCAAACATTCCTATCTTTTGGACGCTTGTATGTGGATACTCTTTGCCCTCGATGCCAATCCCTAGAAACAACTATTCACATTCATCGTGACTGCCCGTGGGCGAAAGAGGATTGACAACAATCACCGGGAATCTTGCCCCTTTCCTTCTTTTGTCTGCCGTTACAAGACTGGCTTAGACAAAATCCTACGTTGGATTGGGCCACCTTGACCCACCTCCCCCCATGGCAAGTCTATTTCTCTTTCACTTGTTGGAAGCTTTGGTTAGCACGCAATGAAAGAATATTCCAGAACCAATCCCGCACCCAACATAACTTTATCTACTCCTCGGTACAAGTGGTGACAAAATTTCATTTCCTCTTTGGTAATACCAGACGACCCCCGATCCTGGTTCCTCAGTTTATTAGATGGCAAGTGCCCCCTACCCCTATCTTAAACTTAACACTGATGGCAGTGCCCTAGGTAACCCTAGACCAGCTAGAGCGAGGGGAGGGGGGGGGGGGTGTTGCGAGACCACTAGGGCCGGTGGATCTTAGGGTTCTCACTTCATGTGGGACTCGCAACAAATAATATAGCTGAGTTGGCTGTGGTTAGACAGGGACTAGCGATGGCATGGAATATGGGCTCGAAGTTCCTTCAGCTTGAGCTAGATTCAAAGGTGGTTCTCACCTGGCTGACAAATAATAATATGAATTACCCTACTAATATGATGCCTTTGATTTGTGATTGTAGGAACCTCTTGGATCAAGATTGGGAGGTGCATGTGCATCACGTGTACCGTGAGGCAAATGGAAGTGCTGATGCTCTGGCGAAGAAGGGGACTCGCCAACGGAATCTAATGGATGTGTATAGTGAATGTCCCAATTTTGTTGATGTATCATATGTTAGGGACTTGACTGGTCTGGGAGACACTAGACTATGTGGCCCAGGCACAGTTGTTGGTGTTGTATGAACTCAGTATTATATAAATAAATCTTTCCGCTTTCCACCAAAAAAAAAAAAAAAAACACAAACGGAAACAAAAGCAAAATAAGATAGCTAGGAAGGTAGTTGGTAATAAAGACAACCCGAGGTACCATGTGCAACTATGAATACATGAACCTAATCTAATGATGCCAAGATCTTATAAAGAAAAAAAACAAAATATTTTATAAAGAAAATCTTGTGCTTGATGCCAGACTAAATCCAAAAAATAAAGAATTTACTCTTGAAAAAGGAAAAAGATGCAAACTTTTGAATAAGAAAATACAATTAAAACAACCGTGGGGCCTAAAGTTGTTGGCAATGATGCCTACTAGCCAGAGGCATGCGAATCTCTAAGTGCTATCTAAAAGCAAACTTTTGATTTTGAAGGATAAAAATACAATTAACATCAATTTTCTCTAAAGCTTTCACCAATAAAAAAAGAAAAAAAAAGAAAGTGAAATACCGGTGTCAGATAATAATTTACAATTTTTGTTATAATTTGCTCAAGTAGTGAGTTGTGGGTAGTAAAAATGTCTATTCATATAAAATTATTATTTTATTTTTATTACTTACAACACATCACGTGACTAGTTATATTAAAAATTATGATTTATGACACTAACATTTCAAGTAAAAAAATGTGGATTTAGTTTAAATGACACTCAATCATTGAAGCATTGATTTGGAAAGCAAAATAATCTACATTCTCCTGATCTCCTCCTCTCTTCTAAAACCTATTGTCTATTTTTGGTTTAACAAGAAAGCATGGCTGGGGCTTTTGTGGGCGAAGCATTTCCGTCTGCAACCTATTGTTTAAAAAGTACATTTTACACTTCCTCAAATGCATTTTACATTTCTTCAAATCAAACACAATTATATTCCATAAAATTACATTTTACATTTGGTCAAAAAGCATTCCCCGTAGGGTTAAAGTGATAAAGACTGTTAAATTATTAGCAGTGTGGGGTCAGGTCAACCACGCGGTAAGGTTGTCCCATGTGCAACTTCGAATACATGAACCTAATCTATTAAAAAATAGATTAGAGGTTACCTAATTTATTTTTTAACACATTAGTGCAACACCCTAATCTATTAAAAAAAGATTAGGTTACCTAATCTATATTTTAATAGATTAGATTCATGTATTATGGTTGCACAACGCTAGAACTGCATCTACTTAAATGTGGTGAGAACTAAAAACTGCACAGGCTTTCAAACAACAAACAAAAACCAATCTCTTATTAGTTTCTTGGAGTTACTCACTTTGTCAATTTCTTTCCATTGAAAAAAAAAAAAAAAAAAAAACCGAAAAACATGGCTTTGACCCTAGTAGGAGGAGCATTACTGATTGATTATATATATATATATAGAAAAACTTGTGAAATTGTTTGGAGATTTTATTGTGAAAAATGTTATATCTCTATAGAGTTGGTTTAAAATTCTATTATTTCGGTGCAAAAAGTTGTAAATGATTGTAATTAACCCTTCGGTTAGAAATTCTAACCAAGGGATATAACTAATTTGAAATAAGAAACAGAAAAAGGGTTAATTACAATCATTCATATGAGACTTCAAAATTTATGATCAACACCCTAATTATAAATCAATTTATAATTACCAACCTGCCATCCAAATTAGTATGTAGAATAAGAAATACCGGTTGATTTAAGGTGGTAGACTCTTTCTTTATTCATTATTATTTTTTTAAGTAATGTCACACACAATAATTTCATATCATTTTTCGACATGTGATTCTATCGAAAATGTATTTGTAAGCAGGGACGGACCCACGTTGAGCCAAGGGGGCCCGGGCCCCCCTGGGCCCAAAAAAAAAATTTTTAGCAAGTAAATATTTCAAAAAAGCAAAAAAAAAAATGGTTGGGCCCTCCATGTTTTTTGCTCGGGCCCCCTCCCAAAATCTTGAACCCCCCAGCCCATTTTTCGGCCAGACTCCAGCCCATTTTCCGGCCAGACTCCAGTCCATCTCCAGCCCATTTTCCGGCCAGATTCCAGCCCATTTTCCGGCCAGTCCATGTAAAAAAAAAAAATAAAAAACAACAACAACAAAAACAACACAGCCTTCAGAGAGCAAAACACCACACAGAGAGCAAAAACAAAACCACACAGAGCAAAAAACATGAAGGAAAAAAGAGAAAAAAAAAAAAAAGAGAGAGGAAAGGTAGAGACTGAGAGACCCACCGCGGCACCGCCCAAGCCGCCGAGACCCACGGGCCACACACACCTTTGGCCGTTAATACCCACTCCCTCCGGCCTCCACTCACCCATTTGGCCGTTAATACCCACGCCGCGAGAGCAGAGCGCAGAGACCCACACCCACCCGGCGAGAGCCGAGACCCACACCGGCGACTCAGTCCACTCACCCACACGACGACACCATCTGAGACTGAGACTCACCCACGGCCACACCCAGTCACCCATTTTCTGATTTTCTAGTACCCACACCGAAGAGAGTCACGAGACCCACTTGCCGCCGCCCACGCCGGTTGCTCGATCTGCTCAGCCTAGCTTCGTCGCTCCAGCCTTCACAGTTCAGGTATTTACTCTTATCTTTTCCTTCAACTTCAAAGTTCAAAACCTAATAAAATGTTTGTGACTTTGTGATCTGAGAATCTGAGATTGCCTTGTGGACTTTGTGGTGTTTCATGATTGTGTTTTTACTGATGATGAGTGATGAACTAAATGTTGGTGATTGTGAATTGAATATTTGAATCTGTGTTGCTGCCTGTGGAATTTTTTTTTTTTTTTTGGCTTTTTGGCTTTGTCTGTGTTTGTGAATTGTGACTCTCTCTCTTGTTTATATAGATAAGAGAGATACTGAGAGAGACAGAGAGACAGAGAGTAGAGTTTGTAGAGATTTAAGATTAGTTTTTTTTCTTTGTTGACTGTTAGTTGGGCATAATAGGGACAAGTGAGGTTGGGCAACGGGCAAGTGGCAGGAAAAAAAAGCTAAAGTTAAAAACTTAAAAAAAAGTTCTTGTTAGCAGTGCAGGGAATAAATTTAGTGTTGATGGTGGATTCTTTAGGTTAGTGGGTATAAATAAAGCCGACCAAACACAAATGCATAAATAAAGGCAAACCAAATACAAAAAAAAAACAAACAAACAAACAAATCATATATTATATAAAATTGTCACACAAATTTAAAAAATAACGGTGATTCTTATTTTATTTGTAGATCATGAAAAAATCAACTACAATGCTTGATTTTTTCAAAAGAAAAGTTCAATTCTTCTGAAGTCAACGTGGGATTGCCAACAACTAATGTTGCTATTCCAATTCCAGAAAATGTGGATGCTCCGATTCTAGAAAATGTAGATGCTCCAATTCTAGAAAATGTGGAGGATGCTCCAATTCTAGAAAATGTGGATGCTCCAATTCTAGAAAATGTGCATTTCTCAATTCCGGAAAACGTTGATGTTCCAATCTCTCAAACACAATTTCAAAGAGTCGATCTTGATTCTTTGGATTATGATCCTGGAACACGCAAACAAATATGGGAATATCATGTTAATCAACGTGATGAAATTCGACGGGCTTACATTAAAAAGGTCCGCACCGACTTCCTTTAAAGACATACCCAAAAGTGGAAAGCACATCGTAGCTTTCAAGCTTCTTGGTTTGGATTTAATTCAACATGGCTTGAATATTCTCCTACCACAGATGCAGCTTATTGTCTACCTTGCTTTGTCTTTAATAAGCCAAATGGGGTTGTGGGACAAAATACATTCACTGTTGGTGGATTTAGGAATTGGAAAAAAGTTGGGGGCAAAGATTGTTCTTTTCAATGTCATATAGGAAAAGATCCTAACTCAGCTCATAGAGTTGCCGAGCAAAAGTGTAAGGATTTGATGAACCAATGGCAACATTTACAAAGGTAGTTGATCATTTCACTACTGAACAAATTGCAAATAATCGGTTGCATTTGAAGGCTGTAATTTTTACTGTTCGATATCTTGCCTTTCAAGCTATAGCTTTTAGAGGTCGAGATGAAAGTTGTAGTTCATTAAATCGTGGGAACTTTTTTGAATCATTGGGTATTGTGACTTTTTGGAATGAGAAGGTTGCTGAAATAATAGAAAAAGCTCCCAAAAATGCAACTTACACATCACCTAGGATTCAAAAGAAATTCTACATGTTTTCTCAGCCAAAGTGAAGAAGGCATTCGGGAAGAAATTGGTGATGCAAAGTTTTGCATAATGGTTGATGAAGCTCGTGATGAGTCCATGAGAGAGCAAATGGCTGTGGTTTTTAGATATGTTGATGCAGAAGGCTTTGTCAAAGAACGTTTTTTTGGGCTTATTCATGTTAGTGACACGCGGCTTTGACTCTAAAGAAGGGGATATATTCTTTGTTATCTCAATATTGTTTTGATATACAAAATATTCGAGGGCAAGGATATGATGGAGCAAGCAACATGCGAGGTATGTGGAATGGATTACAAGCTTTGATTTTGAATGATTGCCCATATGCTTATTACATCCATTGTTTTGCACATCGCTTACAATTGGCATTAGTAAAAGCATCAAAACAAGTTAATGCCATTAGTCATTTTTTCTTGCATTGCTCTTTCTGATCAAAATTGTTAATGCTTCATGCAAGCGCAATGAACAATTGAAAGTTGCCAATGCTAATGAAATAGCACGTATGATTGATCTTGAAGAGCTTGAGACTGGAAGTGGACTTAATCAAATTGGCACTTTGCAACGACCTGTAGAAACACGTTGGAGTTCACATTTTAGATCAGTTTCTAGCTTATTAAGAATGTTTAGTTCAACTGTTGAAGTTTTACAAAATATAATTGATGATGCAATTGATGGAGAACATCGGGCAGAAGCAGAGTCAGCTTATGAGGGTTTAACTTCGTTTGAATTTGTCTTCATCTTGCATCTTGAGAAGGAAACTATGGAGATCACTGATAAACTTTGTCAAGCTTTGCAAAGCCAATCTCAAGACATTTTAAATGCCATGCATTTAGTTTCATCTACTAAAGCACTTATCCAAAAATTTAGAGATGATGGATGGGCTGGCTTACTCACCACTGTGATATCATTTTGTGAGAAGCATTGCATTGATGTCCTGGATATGAATGCCGTTTTGTTCCAAGGCGAGGTCGAGCTCGTAATCAGCAAGATAACATTACAATTGAGCATCATTATCGAGTAAATTTTTTTATGCCACAATAGATTCTCAACTACAGGAACTAAATTATCGGTTTGATGAAGATGCAATGGAGTTACTTAGGCTTAGCTCAGCTTTAGAACCTCGAGAGGCATTAAAATCTTTCAGAAGTAGTGATCTTTATTTGTTGGTA
>NW_027069583.1:1028257-1063780 GCF_002906115.3 Quercus suber | reverse complement strand
TATAGTGTTGCTGTTCACTATATAGGCTTATGGATTATGGCTCTTGTTTCTTATCTAGCAAGAGTGTTTTAGTATGATGATTGAGTGTGCTTATGTCCATGTCTTATGATATCTAGGGGCATTCATATGATTCATGGAAATAAAACATGAGATTCTCAAAATGATTATGCTATTAGAGATGCATGAGTTAAGTGTTACCTTATTCATTGTTACATTTTTTTTTATGCAAATTTCTTGAAAATTAAATTAAATAATTCTGGGTGACCAGTTTCAAACCCCATCAAAAACCCTACATTGTTTTCACCATATTTTCTTAGGAGAGTGGTTTTTTTTTTTTTTTTTTTTTTAGAGATAATTAAACATATTGCTAATCTTGCCGCTTGAACCATTTTTTCCTAGACCTCTAAGCACTTTTGTGCATAGAATGTGCCAATTCAGTTACAATGCCCTTAGCAAAAATAAATAATATTCTCAGGAGAGTTTAACATGAAAATACGCATCTTCTGCATTTAATTTTCTTTTTGCAATTCTTTTAATGATCCATCCTAGTTCTTCATGAACAAAAGGTTCTTATCTATCATAGAACTTAAATATATAATTTAATATAATGTTATTTATCATTAAAATGCATTTGTGCATGATAAATGATTTTAATCATGAAATTTATTTGAACGGGAAAAGACTATCAATAAGTTAATCAATTAATAGGTGAGCTTTGTTTGTATAAAAATTTACTCCAAACATATAAACTCAGCTCTGATTCAAAATAAACTCAAATGAACTAATATTGAATTTTCAATATATACTTTATTGCGTTCGAGTTCTCTTATCGTCCTACCATAGGAAGCTTACCCATTCTAAAGTAACTTGATCCACCTTTGTTGTGAAATTGAGAGTGATAGCTATCAAGTAGGTCAATATATATATATATATATATATCATGTTAGTGCTAGACAGATTTCATATAAGTAATTAGTTTATACACCACACACAAGGAAATAGTGTTTCTCAAAAACTTATTAATAATGTAGTGGATTAAATTTAAAACCTCTAGATTTAGGTCATACACTAGCCAATGATCTCACATCCAAAACCAATACCCATACAAGGGTCATTTATATAAGATAGTAGTTGATTTAACAACGACATTAAAAAAAAATGCAGTACAAACTAAAATAGGAAATTAGATTAAAAAAAGAAGAAAAGATGAATATTACAGAATATGTACCTGATAGAGTGATAGGTGGTTATGAATAGCTATTAGGATCCTTCCTCCGTCATGTTTGATGCAATAAAGGCGTCCGAGGAAGGTGTTTACTAATAAACTAGACAGTTCTTATAAGTTAATTAGTTATACATACACCCAAGGAAATAGTGTTTCTCAAAAGCTTTAGAGATAATTGTAGTGGAATAAATTTAAGACCTCTAAATTTAGGTCGTACACTATGTAATGATCTCACCACCCAAACACCAAAAACGACATTAAAATGAAGATGCAGTACAAAACTAAAATAGGAAAATAGATTGCTGCTAGTGAAAGGGGTGAGATGGAGATAAATAATGTTTATGTGGCATTTTTTTGACCCTCAGATGTTTTATGTGCCATGTGTCCTTCATCCGAATAAAATTTCAGAAAACTGAAGAATTTTGAACGGGAGGGAGCCGATCCTTTACTAATAAACTAGTTACTAATCATAGCAATGCATGAATAAACTGCTAAAAAATGGGATCTTAAAAAGTGGTAGTAATATTTTGACTCAAATTGTTAGTGTCACATATCCTTGATCCATTCCATCTTAGGAAAAAATATATTCCATTCATTATCTGTTATGGGTCAAAGTTATTAAATTTATCTCATTCTTTTGATTTTGTCGCGAAACATAAGCTGCACATGTGAGTTCCAAAAAAAAAAAAAAAAAAAAAAACTTTAATTTATAGCCAGAACCATCCAAATTTAAAATATTTGTCTCTAATTTAAATATTTTGGTCTAGAGTCAGGGAATTCTGATTTTTAGGCAATTGGTTGAATTCGGTTCCTTTTTCCTTTCTATTCGGTGGAAAGTAAATTTAGGTCTTTGATGAGTTTAAAACAAAACAAAACGAAGGTAGTAAAGAAGAATTTTGGTGCTAATCATTATTAATAAAATTTACATGAAATGAAATTAGGCACACAAAATAAAAAAGACTAAAAAGGCCTAAATTTAAAATTTTAAAAAAAAAATCCAACAATTTGCTTAACAATGAGACAAAAAGGAAAAAAAAAAAAACGACAAAAAATGGTATAGCTTCAATCCAAGAAGAATCAAAGACTACTAAAGCACAATATATCTAGGTGAAGATTGCATCTATATACGTTAATCTTGCCTCCTGAAAGATTATATAATGATGAGAAATCTGATTGAACATTCATAAAGAAAACTTATCTTCTAAAGTTACAAAAGGCATCCTGTTCTTGCTCACGAATCCAACTGTGTCATAGCCCTTCTGGTTGCAAGATATTTCATGAGCATTATTTACACCATTCAGCTCATAGCAATTTGATTGATTTAAATAATGAAAAGTTTTCAGACTCCCCAATTTATATTTCTCAATATCCTACAAATTTATAATAATAAAAAAAAAAAACTTGAAATAGAACTTATATTTACAGAAAACACTAACAATTGTCGAACTTGCTTCATTTAAAAAGGCATATATAAAAGAGATAAATAGATGGCATGTGATACAAACCACCAAATAGGAAATAGAAAAAAGTATATTTGATAGTGAGTTTTGAGCATAGTATTGTCGCCCTCTCCCCATTCATTGCATATGATTCGCATACATAGGTCCTTTCCCCTCCATATCTCTCCCTCTCTTAGACAGAAATTCACATACATATACCTGCTATATATATTTAAATGCATTAATTCTTCAGATGTTTGTTGAAAATAGTTTTAGTTATAAGGCACTATGATGATCTAATATATAGCATCTAATTAGTTCTACAATTTAATGGCAGAAAGATTCAATTCCCAATTGACCTTGCACTTATATTGCCAATTACGTAGTACAATAGTGAGATGAGATTTGAATATTGGTTCTTCTAGTAAAAGAAATAAGAAAAGACAATATTACTGATTTACGGGGCTACATGCCCATGTGAAATTCAAAATACACCTCACAACACACATTTAATTAATATCAATCAACCTAAGGCATCCTTGACGTCTAGAGCCCACACAAACTTATCAGGTTTTCTCCTTGATACCATTTGTGAGGACCCAAATCAACCACCATTTGTGGTCCATTATGTTTCGTCAAGTAACATCCAATATGTATGAACTATATTGTCGCGTTGATGTTGAACGAGTGATGCATTATACGTGTCTTTTGACACACTCAACATTGACAGCCATTTGACTCAAGAGTATTTGCGAAATTGTGATTTGATTGGGGAATTGTGTCTGATTTTGGGTTTTAATGTGCATCTTCATCCATATTAGGGATTGCTATTATCCAATGGATTTTTTAGTGTGAATTTTTAATACGCCCATTTTATTAATTCGACCTCAAATTTACCAAGCTTTCATTGATGTAAATAGTAAATATACAACCATAACGTTTGAGTTTTTGGACTATTTAAGAGTTTTGTAATAGTTTTCAAACCCGGACCAGACCGGGTGATCTAATCGGGTTAACCGATAGAAATCCGGTTTTTTAAGCTTCAAGACACCGGGACTAGAACCCAGGCACAGTCAGATATGCAGTTGGAGCCTAACCACTTAGCCTAGCTTGCAAGTTGGTGCTCAACAATAACCAAAAAAAAAAAAAAAAAAATACTTGAAGTAAACTTAATGCAATTTTTTTTTAAAAAAAATATAAACAAACTTAACACAATTCTATTCTACTTAATTAAATTATCCATCTCTCACAAGGAATATTAAAAAAAATTATAATTAAAATCCTTCAAGATATTCAACATTAGTTAAAAAATTAATCATAAATTTTAATGTTTTCATGGTTATTATTTTATTTTATTAACTTTCTTATTTAATTATTAAATATATTCTTGAAAAACATTAAATTTCCCTCACATATATAGATATGTTAGTCAATTTTTCGAGTTTTATAAATTAAATATTTATATTTAGGCTTTAATTAATTATTAAATTAATTATGACATCATCACAGTTCGACTCCAGTTCAACCTCGATTGGACCTCAAAAACCTTGAACCTCTCCCTTTTACAGTTCGAGTTTGAAAACCTTAAATACAGTAGTATTCTTTACTATACTTTATGAGAAGAATCATAGTCTGAATTAATCAACGCCCATTTTTGTAACTAACAAATTTAAAAAGAAATAGAAAAAAAAAAGGAGTTAAACTTTAAAATTAAAGGGGGTTCCTCTATGTATTGAAGTCTCCCTAGTGTGTTATTTCTCCATTTGAAGATTAGAATTGTTTTTATTATTTTTTTTTTTCATTTTTTAAACATGTTACAAGCCGGAAACACAACCTTGATTCAAGGGCCAAAATGGGCATTTGTCCCTTTCGCCAAAACTTTCCAGCAAAATGCCCTTGTTTTAAACTCAATTTTCTAAAAATCAAGTTTCATTGAAACTCGATTTTTGGGAAATCAAGTTATGTGAAATCCAACTTAAAAAATAAAAAAAATAAATAAAATAAAAGAATACATGGAACTCGAGTTCCATGTAAAATTTCTCACATTACTCGATTTTCATCAAATTAAGTTTTTCATTGAAACTCGATTTTTAGAAAATTGAGTTTCAAAACATGAGCATTTTGCTAGATAGTTTTAGAACATAGGCATTTTGTTACATCTTTTGGGGAAATGGGAAAATGCCCATTTTGGCATTGATTCTAGCCTTGAAACTATTTACCAAACAGAAAATGATACTCATACCATAGAAGTTCACATATCTATCTTTGTAGTGGCAAAAATAATTTTCTTTTGGAATCGGAACTATGCAATTGCAAGCAATAACATATAAAGATTGAAAATCAATGATCTTAAAGTTAATGTGATCATTTCTCTTCTCCAATCTCTTTTTCATGACAACTCAACTTTGTTAAGTCAAGCACTAGCACATCATCCATCGGGATCATAGAAAACTTCCCATACACTGCATATGAAGTCGAACATATTCACATTACTAAAGCTAAACTTCCCCTTCTTAGAAGAAAATGGGCATTTGCCCCTTTCGCCAAAACTTTTCAGCAAAATGCCTTATATCTGAAACTATTTAGGGAAATGCCCCTATTTTTAAACTCGATTTTCTAAAAATCGAGTTTCAATTTAAAACTCGATTTTTGGACAATCAAGTTATAGTAAATTGAAAATTAAAAAAACAAAAAATTTCTAGAACTCGAGTTCCTTGAAAAAATTCAAGTGGAACTCACTGCTTGTTTTTGTTTTTTTGTTTTTTTTGGTTTAACAAGAAAGCATGGCTGGGGCTTTCACATTATTGGATTATTAACATTGTGGGGTAAAAAAAAATTACATTTTGTCAAAAAGCATTCCCCGTAGAGTTAAAGTAATAAAGACATTGTTGTTGGCAAAAATTCTATGTAACTATGAACAAATTTTAGCAAGCACAGCGAAAGCACAATCACACAAGAACATAAAAATTTACGTGGAAACTCTTTCCCCTTAGAAGGGAAAAATCACGAGACAAACTTCGAATAATTTCACTATATTAAATACAGATTACAACACTTATAGATATAACTTGAGCAAAAAAAACTTTCTTTTTATTTTCACTTACTGATCTCTTCCTCCTTGTGTATCTTTCAAATTTTTCTCTTACTCGCTCTATTTTTCTCTTCTCTTTTGCTTGCTTTCACTAAGACAGTTCTTCAAGACTGCACTGTCCTCAATCTCACTCACGAGGACTTCTCTTCTTTTTCCCTTCTTCATCAAATGGCCGAATGGCCTTCCTTTTATTTCTTCATCTTTCTCCTCTTTTCTTCCTTTCATCAATTCACAATAAATGTGAGCACACAAGCCTTGACTTTTGGTTCAACTAATTTCTTTTTCTTCAGCTCTCCCTTAGGCCGAATAGCCTTAATGCATCAACCCATTTCTTTTCTTCTTTTTCTCCTCAACGTGTCCAACTTGCCTAAGTTATTGCCCAAGGAGAAAAAAGGCTGACTTTTGTGGCTTGTCCAACTACCTCTTTAGTGAGGTGCTTTATCAAGTGTGGGCTGGACCCACGGTGCTATGATGCACCCAACAATTGTTGAATTATTGGCAATGCAGGGTCAAGTCAACCATGCGGTAAGGTGGTCCCATGTGCAACTATGAATGCATGAACCTAATCTAATGACTAGAACTGCATCTTAAGGGTCTATTTGGTTGGGAGGATGGAAAAGTGAGAGGATAGAAAATAGAGGGAGAATGGAAAAGTGGGAGGATAGAAAAGTTTTTAGTTTTCCTCATTTGTGTTTAGTTGAGAGGGTTGAAAAGTAGAGGGATGGAAAACTTTTTGATTTGGTTGAAAATAAGGTTTGTATAAATTTACCATCATGTCCCTCTTAAATAAAACAAAAAGTAATACATTATACTTTTTAAAAAAATTGTGTATAGATGAAAGTGGACATTTCAAAAAATAGCATAAGAAATCATCCAAAAATGTTTTCTTAAAAAAATAATAAAAATAAAAATTAAGAAAAAAGAAGAAAAAGAAGAAGAACCCACCATCTGACAAAACCAAAGAAAGAAAAAAAAAAAAAAATTTTTTTCTCTCTGGCTTATCCCCCTTCTCTGTTCTGGTTCTTCTTTTATTTGGTTTTAAGGGGTTGGAAATCGAGTCTAAGAGACTCGAGGTGCTACTAAATAATATAGTTTCAAAACTGAAACTACTAACTAGATAGTTTGAGAAAAAAAATTAATTAGCTATTTTGGCCCTCATATATCCTCCTTCCCACTTCTGAAACCCATTGTGTTTTTTTTTTTCAGTTTTTGGTTTAACAAGAAAGCATGTCTGGGGCTTTCACATCGTTGAATTATTAACAATGTGGGGTAAAAAAATTACTTTTTGTCAAAAAGCATTCCCCGTAGAGTTAAAGTAATAAAGACATTGTTGAATTGTTGGCAACGCGGGGTCAAGTCAACCACGCGCTAAGGTGGTCCCATGTGCAACTATGAATGCATGAACCTAATCTAATGACTAGAACTGCATCTACTCTAATCTGTTATAAGACCTAAGACCTGCACAGGCTTTCACACCACAAGCAAAGACCCATCTCTTTTAGTTTCCTGGAGTTGGTCACTTTGTCAATTTCTCATTGCAAAAAAGAAAAACATGGCTACCATAGTAGGAGAAGCATTACTGTCTGAAACCCTTAAACTGTTACTTGACTTGGCATCTCAGGAGGTCGTGAAGTTCATCCGGGGAAGAAAAGTCTCTGATACACTACTAACAAGGCTGGAGTCATCGTGTCTTACCCTCAGCAAAGTGCTCAATGACGCAGAGGAAAAGGAAATCACAGACACAACTGTCAAAAGGTGGCTTGATGGGCTTAAGGATGCTGTCTACCACGCAGAGGACCTTTTGGATGAGATCGCTACTGAAGGTTTGCGATGCCAGGTGGAAGCTGATTTTGTAACCTCTACGAGTAAGGTACGTAACTTCATCTCTACTTCATTTGATCGATCTGGGAGAAAACTAGAATCAAAGATACAAGAAGTCCTAGACAAGTTGGAATATCTAGCTTCACAAACAAATGCTATAGGTCTGAGAGAAGGTGTTGAAGGGAGATCTTCCCAAAGAGTGCCCACAACTTCTCTGGTAGATCCAGAGACTATAATTTACGGTAGGGATGATGATGAAAATGCAATAGTCAACTTGCTGCTCTCAAACGATGTAGCAAGCAACAACCACTCAGCTGGTGTGATTCCCATTGTGGGCATGGGTGGGGTTGGAAAGACAACCCTTGCTCGGAAAATCTACAACAACCAAAAAATCATAGAACATTTCAGCCTTAAAGAATGGGTTTGTGTTTCAGAAGAATTTGATGTTCCTAAGATAACCAAAAAAATTCTTGAGGCTTTCAGTCCACAAAAACATGATAACACTGACTTCAATAAGATCCAAACTGAATTGAAGGATTATTTGATGGGAAAGAAATTTTTACTGATTCTTGATGATGTATGGAATGACAAGCATGATGATTGGGCGCTATTGAGTATTCCTTTTAAATATGGAGCATCGGGAAGTAGAATTATTGTGACAACACGCAACGAAAGTGTTGCATTGATCATGCGCCCTATTCAAATTTTTAATCTTAATAAATTATCAGAAGAAGATTGTTGGCTATTATTTGCAAATCATGCCTTTGAAAATGGAAAATCTAACGCATATCCTGAATTAAAAAGAATTGGTAAAGAAATCATTAAGAAGTGTGACGGTCTGCCATTGGCAGCAAAAGCACTCGGTTGTCTATTGCACTCTAAATTAGATGTAGAGGAATGGAATAAAATTTTGAAAAGCGAAATTTGGAGTCTGCCTAACAATGGGGGTAATATTCTTCCAGCTTTAAGAATAAGTTACTATTACCTACCCTCACATTTAAAGCGATGTTTTGCATATTGTTCGATCTTTCTAAAGGATTATCTATTCAAAAAGGAAGAACTTGTTCAGTTGTGGATGGGAGAGGGATTCATGCAACAACACAACAATAATGAAGAAATGGAAGTTATAGGTGTTGAGTACTTCCTTGATTTAGTATCGAGGTCACTTTTACAACGATCAAATGGAAGCAAATTGCATTTTCTAATGCATGACCTAGTCCATGATTTAGCTAAATCTGTATCTGGCAAATTTTATTTCAGATTGGAAGGGGATAACACAAACAACATTATAGATAAAACTCGTCATTTATCCTACTTAAGAACCACATATGACACCCCAGAGAAGTTTAATGATTTGTGCAAAGCTAAAAATTTACGCACCTTCATTTCGTTAGGAATGAAAGAAGACAATGAGAATAAGGTGGAGTTCTACTTAACAAATAAGGTACCACATGATCTATTATTGAAACTAAGATTCTTACGTGTGCTCTCTCTTTCACATTATTGTAATATAGAGTTGCCAGAGTCAATTGGAGATTTCAAACATCTACGCTATTTAGACGTCTCTTTTACTAAGATTGAGAGATTGCCTGAGTCTACATGCATGTTGCTCAACTTACAAACATTGAATTTATCAGGATGCAAATTTCTAGTTAAGTTGCCAAAAAATATGAGAAATCTCATTAATTTGCGTCATCTTTATATTAGTGGAACTAGCATTAAAAATATGCCAATACATATGGGTCGATTACAATGTCTTCAGACTTTGACCAAATTTGTTGTCGGCAAGGACATTGGATTCTGAATTAAAGAGTTAGGAAAACTTTCAAATCTTCAGGGAGTCATTGTGATATCGAATCTCCAGAATGTGATAAACTCAACTAATGCTTTGGAAGCAAAGTTGAAGGATAAGGAGCACCTTAAGGAGCTAACATTGGAGTGGGATGCTGCCAATGGCATTGTTTCTCAAAGTGAAAGAGACGTACTCAACAATCTGCAGCCTCATACGAGCTTAACAAAGCTTTTTATTAAGAATTACAATGACACAAGCTTCCCAAATTGGGTTGGAGAAAGTTCATTTTCAAATATAACGGTTGTTCATCTAAACTCTTGTAGAAATTGCTCTAGTTTGCCATCACTTGGACAACTCCCCTCTCTTCAAGACCTCTTCGTTTTCAGGTTTGATGAAGTTGTTACAGTGGGTGCTGACTTTTATGGTAGCGGTTCTTATACTATTACGCCATTTCAATCACTGAAAATATTGAGATTTGAGGCAATGTCGAAGTGGGAGAAATGGTCTCCTTATCACGGTGAAGACGAAGATGAAGGAGGAGCTTTTCCGAGTCTCCAGGAGCTTTATCTTGAAAAATGTCCAAAACTAAGTGGAAGCTTGCCCAAGCACCTTCCTTCTTTAACGAAACTTGAGATTAATGAATGTGAACAGCTTCAGACTTCTCTCCCAACTGCTCCTTCAATTCGTGAATTACAATTAAGTAATTGTAATGATGCGCTGTTGAAAGAATTGCCACCCGCATTGCACTACCTCGCAGTAATCGGATTCAAAAACCTGGAGTCTCTGCCAGAGGGAGTGATGGACCACAACCACTGTGTTGAAACGTTATTTATCTACGATTTTCCTGTGCTCAAGTCTCTTCCTCGTGGTGGTCTATCCAGTCCCACTACACTAAAATGTCTTGGTATCCGTAATTGTAAGGAAGTAGAATTCCCGATGTACCCCTGCTACTCTTCCCTTGAGCGACTGACGATAGAAGATAGCTGTAATTCTCTAAAGTCATTTCCTTTAGACATCTTCCCGAAGCTTCGTTATCTCGAAATCAAAGGGTGTAGCAACATGGAGTCCCTTTCAGTTTCGGAGGGACATCACCTAACTGATCTCCTACAGTTGGAAATCGATGATTGCCCTAATTTTGTAGCTTTTCCCAGTGGAGGATTGTCGGCCCCCAATCTCTCAGAATTAGTAGTCAGTAATTGCTCTCTTCTCAATTCACTCCCAGAAAACATGCACACGTTTCTCCCGACTCTTCAAGTTTTGGAAATCGATAATTGTCCACAAATTGAGTCTTTTCCGGAAGGTGGTCTGCCATCCAATCTAATTTTTTTAGAAATCAGCGACTGCAAAAAACTAATTTGCAATAGAATGCAGTGGGGCTTGCAAAGACTGCAGTCTCTTAAATTATTAGGATTCCTAAATGATGATCCTGATTGCTGGGATGTGGAGTCCTTTCCGGAGGAGTATTTACTGCCCACAACTGTTACCCATCTTCACATCAGTGGATTTGGAAATTTGAGAACGTTGGACAACAAGGGGTTTCAACACCTTACCTCTCTTCAACTTTTGTGGATCGGAGAATGCCCTAAGCTCAAGCACATGCCAGAAGAGGGACTGCCTGTCTCCATCACTCACATACAGATCTTGGTATGTCCTTTGTTGACGAAACGATTGCAAAGGAAGAAGGGAAAAGAGTGGCGCAACATTGCTCAAACCCCCTTCATAGAAATCGATGAGCAACACATTAAATAAAAGCCAATCGGGTATTTGTTTTACTTAACCCACTCTTGATTTCACTTGGATTCTTTTTAATTTTAATCATTGACATTTAATTTTTTTCTATAAATTGTCAATTAATTATATATGATTGAAAAAAATACTAGTAATAATAAACGATTTCTTTGACGCTCATCTAATTTGCTTTTTTACAATGTTGGGCTCATGAAGTTGTCCATCGATGGTGAATCGAGAAGAACATTAGTGTGAAGAAGCTGCCAAAAGTATGACAGGATTCATGCTCAGTTACCTGTTCGTTGTTAAACAAATGCTATCAAAGGGAAAATGGAAAAGTACGCAATTCAAAATTCATGCACTGCTACCTGTTCTAGTGAACCAGTTAAGTACCCATATGATTTAATGATTTGCTTAATAAGAAAATAAGAAAAAATTGCTTTAACATTTGTTAAATGATGTTTATTTGTCTGATGTAGATCCCCTGTATGTGAGGTTAATTTCACCACTTGGTAAGATTCTTCTTTTACCCAAATGCTTCATGATTGGTGTCCGTTTGGTTTTGAAAGCATGATTTTTAAAATCTTAATTGAGGGTTTGGTAAAATCTGTGATAAGTGTTGTTGCTGTGAAAATCTGTAGTACGAAAAAACAATTTTCTTTAAAAGTGGCAATTTTAAAAAACACCCACTCCCTAGTTTTAAAATGCAATTTTCTTTTAAAAAAGAAAAAGAAAAAAGCCAAAGGCAATATTTTATTATTATTATTTTCCTTTTTCTTGAAAAAAATCACAAGGCCAAAGGGGGCTCTTGATGACAAACAGATTTATTTAATTAAATTTATAGTATAGGGCGTAATTCTCACATTTGCCCTGTGAAATATGCAGACGATCTTAATTTCATGAAAACTTTGTGACTGTTGGAAGGGCAGAATTGATAAAAAAAATTTGAGAAAGGAAAGCGCCAATAACAATTTGTGGGAGGAATATTTAGATTGAGCAATGCAGGTCAGTGTTTCTGTTTGCCATCCTTTTACTCATTATTGTTTTAAATGGGAAATTAAATAGAATTTACCATATATGAAAGAAATTGGAATTGAAAACATTTTTTTTTTGCTTTTCAAGATTCAAGTAATGAAATCTCTTAGATGAAATCAGTGTTGAATACACTTGACAAAGGAGTCCAAACAGATTCATCTAATCAAATTTATTGTATAGAGAGTAGTTCTCACATTTGCCCTGTGAAATATGCAGACGACCTTAGTTTCTTGAAAACTCTGGCTGTTGGAAGTAGTGCAGAATTGATAAAAAATTTGAGAATGGAAAGTGCCAGTGACTATTTGTGCGTGGCAATGTTTAGATTGAGAAATGCAGGTCAGTGTTTCACTGTGATTCTGATTTCCATCCTTTTATTCATTATTGTGTTGAATGGGAAATCAAACAGAATTTACCATATATGAAGAAATTGGAATTGAAAATGTTAAACATTTTCAGGATTTTTTTTGCTTTTCAAGATTCAATTAATGAAATCTCTTGGATGAGATCAGTGTTGAATACACATGTGACTAAAGAGTCTAAATAGATTCATTTAATCAAATTTATAGTATTGAGAGTAATTCTCACATTTGCCTTGTCAAATATGCAGATGACCTTAGTTTCTTGAAAACTCCGTGGCTGTTGGAAAGTAAGGCTGAACTGATAAAAGAAAATTCAGAATGGAAAGCATCAATGACTATTTCTGGGTGGCAATGTTTTGATTGAACAATGCAAGTTAGTGTTTCAATGTGATACTGATTGCCATCCTTTTATTCATTATTTTTTTAAATGTGATGAGAAATTAAACAGAATTTACCATATATGAAAGAAATTGGAGTTGAAAACATTAAACATTTGCAGGATTTTTTTTTGCTTTTCCAGATTCAAGTAACGAAAACTCGAGATCACTGTTGGATACACATATGACTAAGGAGTCTAAAAAGATTCATTTAATCAAATTTATAGTATAGAGAGTGATTCTCACATTTGTCCTGTGAAATATGCAGACGACCTTAGAGTCTTGGATACTCCATGACTGTTGGAAAGTAGGGCAGAATTGATAAAAAAAAAAAATTAAAATGGAAAGCGCCAATGACTATTTTTGGGGGGCAATGTTTTGATTGAGCAATGCAGGTCAGTGTTTCATTGTGATTCTAATTGCTACCCTTTTATTCATTAATGTTTTAAATGGGAAATTAAACAAAATTTACCATATATGAAAGAAATTGGAATTGAAAACGTTAAATGTTTGAAAGTAGATTTTCATCATTTAGATTAAATTTATCGCAAGGAAAAGTTGAAGCATTTAAGAAAGTGAAAGAGAGCTTTTTAATTTCTAAGGTGGAGTTAGAATAGTAGCTCAATCTTTTAGAATTTAATGCTTTGTCCTACATAAAGGATATATATCTCTAGTTTTCATTTTTATGATAATGCATTCTATTTATCAAAACATAAGGATATATATTACCACATAGAGAAGGATATTTTGTATATCTTATGTTCCCTAGTTTAATTCAAGTTACATCATCTGATGCCACAAGCTACCTGTGGTTGCAGATTGGCTGGCTAAGACTACCTCGCTTTTACATTTTGGAATTGACATGAAGCCTCTCCAGAGGATATGTCTACTTTGGGTTATTACCTCTCTGTGGGTGCAGATTGTCTTCCTAACTCCAGGCAGCTCAAAAGACTCAGCATGTCATTGCTCCTTCTGTCCTTTCTGTCCACACCAGTAGGATCTGCCCAACTCCCTTCTTACCATCAAGAACATAAAATTTAACTATGCTAAGACAAGGTTCCAGAGGCGCAGAGAGCGGGAAAACCAGCTGCTGGGTCAATATTGCTCAGGTTAAGGCTCACTGACTACGCTATAAAATCTTCAAAGGTATCTTTAAATGTAGGGAATTAAAATTTCCTACATGCCCATGTCACTCTTCCCTTCAGTCTTTTGTTGTATCTGATAGATATAATTCTCTGTCATCATTTGGTTTGGATATCTTTCCAAAGTTTTGTAGTCTCAAAATCAACATGTGTGGCAACATCAAGTCTCTCTCTGTTTGGGAGGGACATGAACTTGTTATCCTAGCTTTGGAAATCAAGGAGTGCCTTAATTTTGCAGATTCTCCCAGTATGGGATTGCCAGCCCCCAACCTTTCACTGTTAAAAGTCCACGATTGCCTTCATCTCAAGTCACTTCCTAAAAACATGGATACGTGCCTCCCGCCTCTTCAAATTTTGGATATCGCAAACTGCTAACAAGTTGATTCTTTTCCAAAAGGAGGTCTGCCAACCAATATGAATTGTCTTGCCATTGATGCTTTTGAGAAACTCATTGCCAATAGGAAGTAGTGGGGTTTGCAAAGACTGCACTCTCTTAATCAATTATTATTGTCTTCCTATTAAAAAAAAAAAAAAAAAAATTATTATTGGCTTGTCATGATTGCAGGGAAGAGAAGTGCTTTCCTGAGGAGGACTTCCACAAGTTTTAGCACTCTTTCTATAAAGGAATTTCAAAATCCGAGATCCCTAGACAAGTAGGGCCTTCAACTCATTACCTCTCTTCAACTATTGTCTATCTCAGTATTTATCAAAAAAACTATTGTCTGTCTCAGACGCCCCAGACTAAAGCAGATGCCAGTAGATGGGATTTCTTGACAAAACAATACCAAAAAAAGAAAGAATAAATTTGTAGTGCAAAATTTCTCACATCTGTATTATACAATTTAATGATGAAGTCTCATTATCTGAGCCAAAAGTGTAGACGAGATCAAATCCCACTTCACAATAAGGTACTTGTTCCACTCAACCCTCTAAGCCTCCATTTGATTTGATTTATGCTTCTTTCTAACTTTGTTTAGGGATAAATAAATTTGAAAATTTTGTTAAAATCAGATAAAAAGATGGAAAAATAAAAGGATTTCTTCTAAGATTGTTAGTCCAAAGCTGGAGTTCTCAAGTTTTCATGGGTTCTTTTGTAAAATTATTTCCATTTGTCAGCAGCAAGTGCCACAAAAGGCCTGGTCAAACACATGCCAGAAGAGCAGTTAACAAAAAAAATTGCCTAGGAAGAAGGGAAAATATTGGCAAAAGATTGGTCACATCTGCTGCAAAAAAATGGATGCCCTAAGTCAGATGTTTATTTTATTCTACTTGATCAGTTAAGTTTCAATCTTGTTTTTACTTATATTTCTTTTTAGTTGTACAACAATATATATATATATATATATATATAAACATACAACCAAATGTTTGTAATTGAAATTGAAAATATAAAACATTCTCTTGAATTTTTGAAAATCATAGAATGTCCACAGCTTAGTCCTTTATTCATTATTGCTTTAAATGGGAAATTAAACAGAATTTACCATATGTGAAAGGAGTTGGAATTGAAAACGTTAAACGTTTTCAGGATTTTTTTTTGCTTTTCAAGATAAAGTATGAAATCGCTTAATTTAGATCACCGTTGAATGTAATTGACTAAGGAGTGTAAATAGATTTATTTTATCAAATTTATAGTATAAGGAGTAATTCTCACATTTACCCTATGAAATATGCAGACGACCTTAGTTTCTTGGAAACTGCATGGCTATTGGAAAGTAGGGCAAAATTGATAAAAAACAATTTGAGAATGGAAAGTGCCAATGACTTTTTGTGGGAGGTAATGTTTTGATTGAGCAATGCAGGTCAGTGTTTCACTGTGATTTTGATTTCCGTCCTTTTATTCATTAATGTTTTAAATGGAAAATTTAACATAATTTACCATATATGAATGAAATTGGAATTGAGATCAGTGTTGAATACACGTGACTAAGGAGTCTAAACAGATTCATTTAATCAAATTTATGGTATAGGGAGTAATTCTTACTTTTGCCTTTTTAAAAAAAAAAAAAAAAAAAAAAATTAAGAATGGCAAGTGTCAGTGACTATTTTGTGGGAGGCAGTGTTTTGATTGAGCAATGCATGTCAGTGTTTCACTATGATTATAATTGCCATCCTTTTATTCATTATTTTTTAAAATGTGAAATTAAACAAAATTTATCATATATGAAAGAAATTGGAATTGAAAACGTTAAACGTTTTCAGGATTTTTTTTGGATTTTTTTTGCTCTTTAAGATTCAAGTAATGTAATCTCTTAGATGAGATTAGTGTAGAATACACATGTGACTAAGGAGTCTATATCTATTTCCCCCTACCCCACCTTACTGTAAACGTTGGCTTTGACCCAAAACATAAAAAGACCACCTATACCAAAACATTTTCATTCATTACAGGAAATTTTGAATATATTCCTAGTTGCATACTTATATTTTCAATGATTTGTCGTGCCAATATATTTTCTTTACTAAGGATTCTATTTCACTGGCTTTTGGGTTCATTATAGTCCAACTGGGGATGTCCCATGATGTTGAATGATTCTCCATTTGTTGGTAGCTCATGGAAATAATATGTACTGGCTTAACAATCACATGTGATTATGTACACTCTATAAATAGTTAATGCATTAAATGATTTTCTTGCCTAATTAAATGTTCCATAATTGCAAACAATAAAAATCCATGCTGTATGGATCCTGCAAATTTTCAAAACTCAGAATTTTTAAACACATCCTTTGTTGCTAAAAATAAGAATTCTTCAGTCCTTATCAAACATAATTCCTTTTTGTTTATTTTTTATGATGTTTGAAAGTAGATATTCATCATTTGGAGTAAATTCATAACAAGGAAAAGTTGAAGCATTTATAAAAGTGAAAGGGAGCTTTTTAATTTTTATGGTGGGGTTTAGATTAGTAGCTCAATCTTTTAGAATTTTATTTCTTTGGTCCTACGTAATGGATATATATTTCTAGTTTTCATTTTTTCATAATGCTTTATGTTTATCAAAACATAAAGGATATATATTACCACATAGAGAAGGATATTTTGTATATCTTATATATGTTCCTTAGTTTAATTCAAGTTACATCATCTGATGCTATAAACTACCTGTGAGTGCAGATTGGCTGGCTAAGACTACCTCTCTTTACATTTTGGAATTCGCATTAAGCCTCTCCAGAGGATTGGTCTGCTTTTGGTTATTACCTCTCTGTGGGTGCAGATTGTCTTCCTCACTCCAAACAGCTCCAAAGGCTCAACATGTCACTGCTCCTTCTGTCCTTTGTCCACACCAGTAGGATCTGCCCAACTCCCTTCTTACCATCAACAACATTAACTTTAACAATGCTAAGACAAGGGTCCAGAGGTGCAGGGAGTGGGAAATCCAGCTGCTGGCCCTATATTGCTCAGGTTGAGGCTCACTGACTACACTAAAATATCTTCAAAGGTATCTTTAAATGTAGGGAATTAAAATTTCCTTCATGCCCCTCACTCTTCCCTTGATCCGATAGATATAATTCTCTGTCATCATTTGGTGTGGATATCTTTCCAAAGTTTTGTAGTCTCAAAATCAACATGAGTGGCAACATCAAGTCTCTTTAAGTTTGGGAGGGACACAAACTTGTTATCCTAGCTTTGGAAATGACGGAATGCCTTAATTTTGCAGATTCTCCCAGTGGGGGATTGCCAGCCCCCATCCTTACACTGTTAAAACTTCATGATTGCCTTCTTCTCAAGTCACTTCCTGAAAACATGGATACGCTCCTCCCATCTCTTCAAATTTTGGATATTGCAAACTGTCAGCAAGTTGAGTCTTTTCCAGTAGGAGGTCTGTCAACCAATATGAATTGTCTTGCCATCTATGCTTCTGAGAAACTCATTGCCAATAGGAAGCAGTGGGGTTTGAAAAGACTGCACTCTCTTAATCAATTATTATTGTCTTGTCATGATTGCAGGGAAGAGAAATGCTTTCCTGAGGAGGACTTCCACAAGTCTAGCACTCGTCCTATAAAGGAATTTTAAAATATGAGATCCCTAGACAAGAAGGGCCTTCAACTCCTTATCTCTCTTCAACTATTGTCTATCTTAGACTGCCCCAAGCTAAAGCAAATGCCAGAAGATGGGTTTTCTTGTCTCCATTCTAAGCTACAGTTTCATCAATGTCTTTCCTTGACAAAACAATACCAAAAAAAAGATTAAAAGTGTGGCGCAAGATTGCTCACATGTCTATCATACAATCAATGATGAAGTCTCATTATCTGAGCCAAAAGTGTAGACGAGATCAAATCCCACTTCACAATATGGTACTTGTTCCACTCTACCCTCTAAGCCTCCATTTGATTTTATTTATGCTTCTTTCTTACGTTGTTTATGGATAAATAAATTTGAAAAATTTGTTAATTTGATAAAAAATGGAAAAATAAAAGGATTTCTTCTAAGAGTGTTAGTCCAAAGCTGAAGTTCTCAAGTTTTTGTTGGTTGTTTTGTAAGATTATTTCCATTGGTCAGTAGCAAGCGCCACAAAAGGCTTGGTCAAACACATGCCAGAAGAGCTGTTAACAAAACAATTGCCAAGGAAGAAGGGAAAATAGTGGTGAAAGATTGGTCACATCTGCTGCATAAAAAAGGATGCCCCAACCCAAATCAGGTATTGGTTCTACTTGAGTAGCTAAGTTCAATCTTGACTTTACTATATTTCTTTTTAAGTGTACATGGGAAAAAAAAAATACAAACATACAATTGAATGTTTGAAATTGAAAATATAAAACATTCTCTTGAATTTTTGCAAATCATAAAATGTCCACAACTTGGGTCTTTTCCAGAAGGTGGTTTGCTATCTGATCTAATTTTTTAGCAATCGATATCAGCAAAAAACTTATTTCCACTAGAATGGAGTGGGTTTTGCAAAGACTTCAGTCTCTTAAATAATTAGGATTCCTAAGTAGTGATCTTGATTGCTGGGATGTGGAATCCTTTCTAGAGGAGTATTTCTATTTCTCTTCTTTTTGCCATTTTGCCTTTCTATTTTTCTTTTGGAGGTGTAGATGAAACATATCTAGCTACCTTGTTCTCGACTAGGTCACAACTTGATTTGAAATTTTCATGTGGAGAGGGTCCCATAAATTTTTTTTGTGCTCTACTATGTCACTCTAGTATTGGATTCATGTGACCACTGCAGAATTATGTTTCTCTCTGCAGGGGATTTTCTAAACTCAAGTCTTTTGTGCACATTCTAGTTGGAAGGGGGCTTTCAACATTGTCCATTTCCTATATATTAAGTTCAGGTAATTGTGAAATTATAAAGACATCAGGTATTTTTGTTCCTTATTTGATGATTGATACTTTCTTTTAACAATTTAAACATATTATGTGCTTGATGTAAAACAGTGTAGAAATATAAGGATAAAAGAGGAATGCAGGGATAAATAACAAACCCTAGGCTTCACCACATAGAATCAATGTAGAAACCTTAAGCATCACAAGCTAACACAAGTTATTAACCGAATTTATGAAAGTTAAGATTGGGGGGTTAGGGTTGGGTGCCTAACACCTTCCCATCCCTAGGTGAAGCAGATCACCCATCTCCAGTTTTGTATATGCCTTGGCCCTCAAATAAGTGACCCACTCAATTTTACCGTCAATCTCACTAATATGTTGATATGTGTTGAAGTAAATGGTGTATACTTTATGCTCACTTTTGTTTACTTGAACCCACTTTTGATCTATCATTCACAATTACACATATGAACATACTGTGAAATAAAATCTGATACCCGAAAAGAAGTACAAAGTTTATGTCTGTATGTGAACAATGTGTTCTTTAGCAAACCATCAATATAGTAAAAACTCTTGGGAGTTGACTCAATGGTGGGATAAAAAGTGCTAAAGGTGTGTTGAACTATTCCTTCTGTAAAGAAGTTTACTCAAAAGCAGTACAACTCCTGTAACTAGACATTCCACAATAAAATTTGTCTATGGAAATCACAAAATTAAAGGAAAATAGGAAATATTAATTGCAAAAAGAGACAGTGTCTGATTGGTTGGCTTTAGTTTCAAGTGAGGTTCTATGCTCTTCAAGCATACTGGTTGTGTGATGATGTATTCTTCCCATATGAGGCTATTATTCAAATGTCATTCTTCCTATATGAGGCTTAAAAAAATGATTCTTTGAAGAGGTGGCTGAGGTTGCTTGTCCATTGCTACTTAAACCACTGAAAACCCTAGTTGTATGCCCAATATTCTAGAAACCTCTCTCTCTCTCTCTCTGAACCTCCATGGCCGACCACCTAGGTCAGCCCTTCTCATCTCATCAGTGACAAACCAACACTTAAATGGCCATCCCCTCGATCTTCCCCTCTATCCATCGATCTCACTTTCTCAGAGCTCTCAATAGTTGATGGGCACTATTGTCTTTCAAGCTGAACCAGCAGGTGTAAACTTTTTTGTGATTCACCCATAGAAACTCTGATGCACAACACAAGACTAACTATCAGTCTAGTATCATTCATTGATCTCTATTCTTGGAGTTTTGAATTTTTTCCTTCTGTCCATGCTTATTAATGATGTGTCTATTTCACAGTTATTTCTTGTTTACACACGACTAACAATAATAGTTTCTTTATGTTTGGAGGAAAGTTCACCCACCCTCATTGAGGGTATTCATCGGGTTTAGAGGTTATCATCTATATAAGTTACTTTTACTAAAGTTTGGCAAAAATACTTTACTTAATTAAGAAAAAAAGTTTTACACTAATACTAACACATGCCATGCCTTACACGCACACTTCAATTTGAAGACACAAAAAAGTGAAAGCAGTGAGAATATATAAAGGATGATATCATATGGGATTGAATCAAAACTCTGCCTCTGCTTCCTTCCATTGTTTTTATCTTTTTCTATACTAGCAATGGTTGATGTTATGGATCACAGTATAGACATGTTTTTTCAGTGCACTTTGAAAAAACCTGTGGTTGGTCTTCTAGGAGATTGCACTGGTGCCAGGAAGGATCTGCTCCATAGATACTCACACATGCTATCCCCCCATAATAGCTGGCAATGTTCGATATAGTCCATTTGAATCACCCATCTATCACTCAGCTTGTAGTCTAAATATATCTCAGTGGTTGCCCCCTTTTCTCCATGCTTCTCAAAATTCCATTAGCGTTTGGAAAGATTGGGTCCACAGAGTGGCTTTATGCTCTGAGAGAGAGAGAGAGAGAGAGAGAGAGAGAGAGAGAGAGATGGTGTTGGTGGCTGGGGTTTGCCATGGAGCATGGATGCTTCAGTTCTTTTAGATTGGAGAGATCGAAGAGAGATGGAGGTGTTTAGGCCAAGATCATATTTAGAGAGAGAGAGAGAGAGAGAGAGAGAGAGATATATATATATATATATATTGGTGAGAGGATATTGGTTATATTGCCTGTGTGACCTTGATAACCAGCAGAGGATATTGGTTATCGGATCCATAGCACTTCTTAGGCCATCATTTTGGCATAATTGAGCTACCACAGTGCAGTTAATTTGCATACACCGACTGTATACAAATTTACTTGGTCTCTCTTGGATATCTAGGTAGCATGCACACTGGCATGCCATAGCCTTGGCTACATGCTCACATTAGGCTGCCATCGCCTTGGTAACGTGCACGCAGGCATGCCTTGGCCTTGACAGCGTGCACATGGGGCTGCTATGGGCATGCCAACATGCCTAATGGAGGTTATTTGTGCATGCTGGGATGCCTAAATGAGGTTATTTGTTCATGCCCACATGCACGCTGCATCGCCTTGCCCCCCTCCCCTTTGGCCAAATTGTGTTCCTAAATTCATTCCAAGATTTTAGTGAGGGTTTCCAGTAATCGGTTCAGCATTTTGAGCATTTTTTGAATTTTTATGATTTTTCCTATTTTTTTGACTTCCGAAAATCGTTAAAAAAAAATGTTGAATTTGGACTTGAAATTTTTCCTACTTCAAGATTGGATTTTTCTTAGAATGTGTGCAAAAAATCAGGACAAGATTCAAAGAATTGCCCTAAAAAATGTCATTATGTTTCCTCAACAAATCAATATTTCCTAGTGCTAGGAAGGATTTGCTCCTAAACGCTCTTTAGGGAGGAGTAGTTTGGCAATGCATGATGGCAACCCTCCATGAGTTTGGCCACAGACATGCTTAAGCGAAGGTAAGATCGCCCACTGTATTGCTGAGTGGTTAGTCTTATCACAAGGTGGTTTCAAACGATAGGCCAGTGATATTAATTTGTATCTATGCAATCCCACTTTATGGTTGCATAGTCCAGTGATATTCATCAATCACCTTATAATTTTTTGGCTTGAGTGGTTAGTATTGATTTATGAGTGTCCTAAAAAATTAAAAAAACATGAATTAAAACTATGGTGTGACACATGTATGAAAGCATGTGAATTTCCAAAAATTAGGTATGTAAGTCTATATATTTACGATTGGTTAACTTTGAATATATATAAATGCTTATGTGAATTGAAAATAATATTTCAGATACAGGCTTGAAATGCAAGTTGGTGATACAACAGAACATGCAAATTTTGTAGTATTTGTCAAGAAAGAAGAGAAGTTAATTAAAGTACTTGGTACACAACTCTTCAATATGGAAGAAAGGTGTAAAAATGATAGAAATAAGTTATTTGTTTAATTAAATTAATTCTATTACGTTACACTAATTGAAATCTAAATTTTTTTTATTTATAAATAATAGGATGAAGATGGTGGCAATATTATTCCACATTATATCAAATGCATAATTGGAAAAACCTACATCTTCCAAGTGAAAGTTAAAATTTCTTCATTCGCAAACAAAACTTTACGGCAACTGGAGTCTTTGAAATTGAAGGAAATGAACAATAACAGGTAAAAACGGTTCACTTATACTTTATTGATGAAGTTATAATATTATCAGAGATACATAATGGCATACTGCATCTTTGGTTATAGGAAACAACAAAAAGAGGGACTAAGAATGGAAATGAAGTATCCAAAGAAACAATCTTTGCTGAAGTAAAGAAAACAAAAATTTAGAAGAAGTACAATTGCACAAATAAATATTATTTGGCTCTTTTTTAAAATTCTTACAAGCTTTAATTTCCTTAACAAGAAAATAACTTTTGTATTTTTTCTGTTTTGCAGATAAATCCAAAACGAGCATGTGGAAGCTCAAATAGAAGTGTTAGATGATTACCGAACATAGAAAATATTTAAATGAAACTTTGAATATTTAGACTTCAAATCAGGTCGTGATGTTAGACTTCAGAGCCTAACGACTAGTTTCAGCTAAAGGTCTTATTTTAAATCTGCAGCAAAACGGCACCGTATCTCATTATTACAAACGGTGACGTTTTGGGTTTTAAAGAGAATTATTTCAGTCAAACTATACGACATCGATTAGACTTGGAGCTTCAGAGTCCGTGTTAGCATCTTCTTCAAAGGATGAGCTGCTGAGATATTTTTTTATAATTAGATATTTTCTGTTAAGAGCACATTAATCACACGTGTAAATAGAGTGTAACTGATTCCAAGCTTTACGGAATTATTGTTAGTTGGCTAGATTAGATTTAAGCTTATCTCCTGCTCTATATATAGAGAACTATACACATTTTATTATTCAGTTAGTATTGTTAATATTCAATCACATAGATTTTACTCTGCTCTTTCTATTCCACCGTTGTTACACTGTATACTTTCTTGTTTTCTTCACTTTCATTATAGAATGATTTGAGTTTGGAAATATTTACTATTTAAGCTATATTTTTTTGGAACCCACAAGGGAGCTGAGTATATGCTTTATCTACTTTTTAGAGAATAGTAAATAGAAATTGACTATTGACTCTCCCACTCCTTTTTTTAACTGCTCGTGGATACGCTAAATTAAATGGAACACATGATTAATTACTCGTGAGCATTCAAATAAGACAAGATGTAATGCACCACTTGTAACTGCCAATCACGTTCCAGATGGATATTAAGTCTTGTGTACACTGATATTATTAAAGCTTTTATATGCAAAAGACTCAAATTTGTCCATGTGGGTCTCAAATATGCAAAACTTGCCTGTTTACTTACAAAATCATTCCACATTTTACCCGATTGATCATTCAATTAATTTGGCCATTTAAAGTCACTTTCAATACATCATCCAAGGGGTTATATATTGAAAAAACCTCGAAGTGATTAGTCAATAAACCAGAAAGAATATCATTCATTTTTTTGTAAAAATATAAGAACTTTTGCTCCAAATTCTTCTTCACAAACTATAAAGACTTTAGTGGATTAGCATGCATATTCTAACATTAATTACCACTAATGATCTAGCACAGTTACAACTTTTTTTCTGGGTAAAACATGCCACATACTCTATCAAACTCCTAAATAGTTAGATTTATACATATGTTAAAGGTAAAAACATGACCATTTTTGCTCTCTCTCTCTCTCTCTCTCTGTCTCTCTCTCTCTCTCAAATGCACCTAACCATTCATCATATTATTAATTTAATCGTGCCTTAAAATAGTTGGACACCATCAGCAACTCTCCTTCTTAGTCTTGCTTAAAAATTTAAAAATTAACAAGAAAAATAATAACATCAACTTATCCTACATCTGTTGGTTCTAGTTAGTTTAATTGGTAATGTTTATGATAAATAATAATCATCATATAATGAATGTCATATGTTAAAATTATATTGTATCTATTATAAAAAAATAAATAAAAAATAAAAAAGCTGAAAAATAATATCATGCATTCGACAAATTACTAGATTACTAATGTTGATGAAATCATAACCAATGTAGGTCATGACGTCATGAACCTGGGCATCATGGGTGGGAGTGGAGGCTGTCATGGATCATGGGTGGTGATAGAGCTACCGTGAATGGTGGTTGCAAGGGCGGATGGGTAGAGAGAAAGACGATGAAAAAGTGGTGTGAAACAATCAATATATTATTTTTAACATTAAAAATGTGATGTTTTGAGGGAATTAATGGTAACTTTCTAATGGTGGATGTAAGAGCCAAGTAGCAATAGACCTAAGGACTAAGTCTAAAATGGCGGTGTATCAACGTTAATTGACTAAAATAATACTCCTATTTTAAACTTAGTAAACTAGAATAACAATTGATCAAAGTTATAGAAGGTGAAGTGTATATTTGTTAAAAACAAACAACTTTTGGTGTAAAAGCATCTTTAATAACAATTGATTAAAGTTATAGTAGATGAAAGTGTATATTTGTAAAAAACAAACAACTTTCGGTGTAAGAGTGTCTTTGTCTTAATCATATGTTCTAGATGGCAAAAGTAAATAGCTCTAGATGGCAAAATATAAAGTAATCACCAAGTAAGACCATGAGAAATATTGCATTTGCGGACATTGAAATGACACCAGTTAAAGATGGAGTTGAAAATTGCAAAGAAAATGTAAAGGTGTTTCAATAGATTCACATTTGGATTTGGTGCTGTATCGTAAGTCTTGATTTAAGTGTTGAAAAAATAAAAGGATCTAGAAAAAGGATGGATTTGAATACGTTTCCACACAAAAAGGTGGATTTGAGTCTTCATCCACTCTCATGAAACAGTATTAAGGGGAAGAAGGAAGATAATAAGTTAAGAGAAGAAATTTGTGATGAGGAGTACTTCTTTTTTGAATCAATTTTTTTATTAAAAAAAGAATTCTCGGCAAAGAAGCCAAAAAATTGAAAAAATTGAGGATGGAAACTGTATAAAAGGTCCAAGGGGCTTTCATGGAGAGAATACTTTATAAGTCTAAATCAATTAAAATATAACATCATTAGAGCACAGCACAACAATCTTGGGCAAGTCTAAGTCGGCATGAAATTGAAAACAGTAAAAAGTGAATATATTTCTTAAGGCCAAAAGCATCAAATCAAGGAACTAAGGAACCATACGGAATATGATCTTCCCAATCTTGTATAAATTAATATGATGGTTCAAATTAAATAGTATAAATTTAAAAATGTATCTAGTACAACATTTAATTAAAAATTTTAAATGCAGTGGGCAAGATTAAAACGGGAGTTGAATCTTTCATGTGATAAAGTTGATGAAGAAATCAACACATCTAAAGACATGCGCTTGGAAATATACGTACATAGGGTGAGATTAAGTTGCACTTAAGGTTATTATTTTTTTTTTTTCACATAATGTAACTTTAAACAATATTTAAACTTTATACCACTTAATTTTTTTTTTATTAGATGCAAATTTTGACAAATCCACCGTTAATTACATTTTCCTTTTATACCTTCCATACTTGCAAAATTTCTTTTTTTTTTTAAGAGAAATTTGAATTTCATTAACACAAGAAAAGGAGTACAACAGAGGCCGAAAGCCAACATAAACAACTTAGGCCAGATTGACATAAGTGAACTAAACAGGGCGGGATAACACCCTTCCAAAGATTGGAAGCTTGATTACACTTAGCAAATTGGGCTAGCTCATGAGCAGTCCTGTTGTATTCCCTTTTCACGTGACAGAACTTACAGCAAACGAAAACAAACGCCACGAACTGAATACTTTGCACAAAATGTCCCAATATGCCACCATTGCTGACTTCAGAAACTGCTGCAATGACCGAAGAGGCATCAGATTCAAAGATCACCTTCGAAAGGTTCAATTCCTGAGCCAAGAGAACACCTTGCTCCAAAGCCAAAAATTCTGTCCATTCTGCTGGGAAGTGCATGGGCAGAGCCTTACAGAGAGCAGCAACAATCACACCCAACTCGTCTCGAATGACAACTCCTACACCAGAGACACCACTGCCATCAATGGAAGAGGCACCATCCACATTTACCTTGAGATAGCCCGGCGAGGGAGCAACCCAGCCACATTGTGGGGACGAAGGAGAGGGAAAGTCCCACAAGGAGGCCTCCTTGAAATCCTCAACCAAGCTCTTAGCTATCTCCAAAACTTGCAAAGACGGCATGCTGTTCTCATCGTGGATGAGCTTGTTCCTATTGCACCAAATCGACCAAGCAATTGCAAAGAAAAATTCCAGGTACAAAGCAGACAGAGAAGAGCAAAGATGGAGCACTAAATCATTAAAATCTGTTGCTTTTAGCAGCAAATGAATGGGGCAGTCATTCCAAAGGGACCACACCGAAAGAGCAAAATCACAAGAGATTAACGCATGAAGAAGGCATTCATGCGCCTCATCACAGATTGGACAAACACAGCAAGTTTGAATACCTTTAGCAGCCATTTTTGTGAGTACGGGAAGGCCATTTACACAAGCACGCCAAGAGAAAATCTTGATTTTTTTCGGAAGCTTTAGAGACCAGATTTTCCTCCAAATTTCAAGATGCTCAACTCAAAGATTATAAATATGTCATCTATTAAATGTTTAAATCTTAAGTTTTTGAATTTTAAAACTGTATAAAGATGAGTTTATGGATTGAATAATAAATAAGATCCAATTGGTATGAAATATAATATTCTTGTTAAAAATATAGAGAGCATGTAATCCAATAGTTGAAATTTTAAAATATTATTCCAATATAAATTTATTAATTAGTGTAATATTGCTTAAAGTCTTACTATGTGTAACTTGAAAGTTGAATCCAACTCATATAGAGAATATGTATTTGTTAGTTTGAGTAGGTTTTTGAATTTTAAAATTGTATAAAAGATGAATTTATGAATTGAATAATAAATAACATCCAATTGGTATGAATTATAACATATTTGTTAAAAACATAGAGGGCATGTAATCTAGTAGTTAAAATTTTAAAATATTAATCCAATAAAAAGTTATTAATTAGTGTAACGTTGGTTAAAGTCATACTATGTGTAACTTAAAGTTGAATCCAACTTATATATAAAGTATGGTTTTAAAAACCAGACTGGACTGTCTAGTTCAACCGAGAACCAAAACCGGCTAATGAAAAACACAGAAAAAGCAAGAAAACTACCAGTTAAACCGGGAACCAGAGAGGTTAAACCGGTTAATGAAATTGAAAGCAAAAAACAAAAAACAAAAAAGAAACTAGACAAAAAATGAAGTGAAGATTTGGAAAAAATCTTAGATTTAAGGGTGAAAATGGAATGAAGAAATACTTTTATTAGATGAAGTGTATGAGAAATCTTTGTGCTTTGAAGCTTTAACTGGAATTAGATCTTGAGGAAGATGAAGACTTGCTGAAGTAGCCTATAGGTACGGTGGGTAGGGAGGAGAGAGAGAGTCTTATCCAAAAGAAAGAGCTTTAGAGCATCCGCATCCGGATTCTAAATCCTATATTATTTTACCACCTCAAAAAATCACTTTATCAATTATACAATTCAATTTTACAATTCTCCAACATCCCAACTTTTATATCTCAATCCTACTTATTAAAATAATATTTTTACATAATAAAATAATATATCTCACCATTACCATTATCCAATACAACACATTATTTATTCTTTCTCTCTCTTTCCTTCTGGTCAGAACCACAATCACCACCACCGCTGCACACCACCACCGCTGCCACCACCACCGCCGGCAACCCAGAAACTACCGTCAACACCAAAAAAAAAAACCAAATAAAATCACAACCACCGAACCCAACAAACCCAGCAAACACACAAACCCAGCAAACACCGAAACCCACCATCGGAACAAATCCCCCAACCCATCGGAAAAAATCACAACCACCGAACCTAAATCCAACCACCCAACGCCACCCAAATCCGACCCAAACGCCGGAAACCGGAACCAAAAACCCAAAATAAAACCCACCAAAATATGAAAGCAACCCAACCAACCAAACGCCGGCCACCAGACCTAGAAACCGGCCACCATGTCATCACCACCAAACTCACCAAACACCGGTCTCTATGCCGATCTACACATCGGTCTCAAAGCCAATCTCCACCGCGTTGACGTCCAGCCACCGCGCCCATCGCAGCCACGCCACCAGCCTCGCCACCACGCCGATCTAGAAATCCAATCCGGCGTGAGCTCCGATCTGGCTTGGTGATTCGCCGTGAGCTCTGAGAGAGAAGCTTGAGAGCTGAGAGAGAAAAGAAAGAGAGAGGTGATGAGAAACAGAGAGAGGCAGAGAGAGAAAAGAAAGAGGAAAAATGGGAGGTGAGAGAAAATTGCCGGGTATAAAAAAGTATTAAAATTTTTTTTTTTTTTTACAATCTAGCTACAGTACCATCTTACATTTGAGATGGTACTGTAGCTAAATCTCAAATTTTTTATTTGCATATGAGATATGGACTCTCGGTTGCTGATGGGTTTTGGGGCTCAAATGCTAAATGCTCCTAACATTTGGCATATAGAAGCCCAAATGTGGAGTAAACGTAAAACGTGTGGCCGTGTAGGTGTGGGACTGCCAGTGTGTGGTTAAAAGACGCAGTGACGTTTGCTCTCTTTTTTAAATAATAAATAGTTTTTTTAGTAAAATAATAAATAGTTATAAAACATATAAGTAAAGTTAAATTATTCAACTATTATTTATAAAAATAAATATACTGAACTTAAATAGTATTCAAATAAAAAAAATCTTTATATTTTTAATATTTTCTTATTATAAGTTTTAAAATTTCACATAAAATTTATTTATCTATTTATTGGTCGGACCATGGATCCGACCCAGGTCAAACCAAAAAATAAAAAATCAGCCATTTCTCATCAAAATAATAATAATAATAATAATCTGTCATTTTTTTCAGTTTTTTGTCTCTACTTTTTTTTTAAAAAAAAAACCATGATATATAGAATATGTATTTGTTAGTTTTGAGAGAGAGAGAAAAAAGATAAGAGGACATATGCACACAGAGAGATGGAGGACAAGAAGACATATGCATCGCCTGAATCATATGCAATGAACGGAGGAAAGGGCCCTTATAGCTATGCTCAAAACTCCATCTATCAGGTCTTCTTTAATATTCAAGCCTACATAATTTTGATCTATTTTCTTGTTTGGAATCTTTGGATTCTACTTTACAAATTTTTTTTGTTTGGAATCTTTGGATTCTACCATCCAAAATTATTTAATTTTGTTTCCAAGAAAATTGCATTCCAAACTCTATTGTTAGATTATTTTCAAGCTCCTAATTACGAGGATTATTAAAAAAAATTATAATCACCACTTGTGTTGGAGAGAGAGGCTGCTGAAGCTGCCAAAGAAAAGATCAACAAGGCAATAGCCGATCACTTTGACATTAAGACCCTTTCAGCTTCTCTAAACTTAGTATATGTGGCAGACTTGGGTTGTTCTACTGGACCCAATACCTTTATTTCAGTGCAAAACATAATAGAAGCCATAAAACTCCAATACATATCAAAAGGAGTACATACTGAAATCCCAGAATTTATGGTGTTTTTCAATGACCATGTCTCCAATGATTTCAACACTCTCTTCAAGTCTTTTCCTCCCAACAAGCAATACATTGCAGCTGGAGTACCAGGTTCTTTCCATGGCCGCTTGTTTCCCAAGGAATCTCTTCATTTTATTCACTCTTCTTTTGCACTACAGTGGCTGTCTAAGGCTCCAATAGAAGTTATGGATGAAGGGTCTCCTGCTTGGAATAAAGGGAAGATTTTCTACACAAATGCGCAAAAGGAAGTTGTGGAGGCCTATGCAACTCAATTTGCCAAGGACATCGACTCCTTCCTATTTGCCAGAGCTCAAGAGCTTGTGGTTGGAGGTCTATTGGCACTTTTCATACCTGCAATCCCTGATGTGATGAGCAATTCTGACACATTTATTGGTACAGAGCTGGACCTTCTAGGATCATGCTTAATGGATATGGCCAAAGTGGTAAGTTTACAATGACATGACTTGTAATGATTTGAAGCAACATCATTTGGAGTTGGATTCACCATTGATGCATTTTTTTTTTTTTTTTTGGCAACAATCATAACAAGCCATGCCCAATTGTGAAAAAAGTTTTAAAAAAATGTTATACCTAGCTCAAAAGAGTTGATTTAAAATTCTAACGTTTAGAATACTGTAATAATTAACCTTCGTTTGAAAAGTTTCAAACCAAGGTATAACTTTCAATAATTTGAAATAAGAAATGAAAAAATGATTAATTACAATCATTCATATGAAACTTCAAGATTTATGATCAGCACCCTTGTGGGAGGGTTTCTTGTCTCAGCCCCTAATTAGCAGAAATTGTCCTCTTTGGCTCCTAGCCTCAAGGTTTTGCTCAATCCCACATCGGGGAGAAACGCCTCCCACATGTGCCTTATAAGCTTGAGCCCAAGACACGTGTACCACTACTACACCACATGTGTAGTGGTAGAGGCGTGCCTTGCACTCAAGTGTTGGCAACAAAACTGTGCGGGATATGTGGCGGGACGTTGTGAAGCATGCCACCCATAAGGGCACTCGTTAGCACTGGTTAAGAATCTTTTTTAGAAAAGTTTTGATATCACTTTTATAGGAAATAAAAAAAACTGTCAAAACATTAATTGTTTTTTTTTTTTTTTCTCATAAAAATTTTCTTTAACTGGATTCTTAACAAATGTCCTAAGGGCACTCGTTAGTATTTCCCAATAATAAATAATGTTTCCTTAAAAGGTTTAACTTTTTAAATAGGATATATAAATTAGGACAAAAGAAGTATTATGGGAGCAGTGATAGCAAATGAATGTTTTGGTACAACAAAAGATGCGTAGGAAGGCGCGCAAATGGAAAATGAGATTCTTTTATATTCCCACTAAATGAAGATGGGAAGGTAAGAGTTTCAGTCAGACAATTCCAAGCAAGATTCACATAGATTTCTTTATTTAAAAGCATTAAAGCTTAAACATAGTATGAGAGTATTGATTAATACTTTACGAGAGAGAGAAGACGCTTCTCGGCGGCGATGATGTGATCAATGGAGGTGGGGATCCAACAGAGAACAGAGGGCCACAGAGAGCTTGATTTTGCGGCGGCAACGGATCCCATCTCAGTGTTTCTGATTTCCTCCGCCATTTTTCAAGAGTTTTCAAGATGTGAAACCATCTTCTCGTTAGCACTGGTTAAGAATCCATTTTAGGAAAGTTTTGACATCACTTTTATGGGAAATGAAAAAAACTGTCAAAACATTAATTGTTTTTTTTTCTTTTCTCATAAAAATTTTTTTTAACTGGATTCTTAACCAGTACCCTAAGGGCACTTGTTAGCATTTCTCAATAATAAATAATATTCCCTTAAAAAGTTTGATTTTTTAAATAGGACAAATAAATTGTGACGGAAAAAGTATTATGGGAGCAATGATAGCAAATGAATGTTGATGAATGTTTTGGGCACAACAAAAGATGCGTAGGAAGGCGCACAAATGGAAAATGAGATTCTTTTATATTCCCACTAAATGAAGATGGGAAGGTAAGAGTTTCAGTCAGACAATTCCAAGCAAGATTCACATAGATTGCATTATTTAAAAGCATTAAAGCTTAAACATGATAAATCAACCGTGATTGAGAAATGTTGTGGGAAAAAAAAAGGTGCAACACAATAGCGACGAAAGTGAAACATTTGAAATGTATAACTCAGAAATAAAACATTTGAAAGTGAAAAAGAGGAACCATACTGACAGCCACAACCTCGGAAGCCATGACAACCACTTTGATCTGCAACTTCAGGGATTTTAATGGAGATGAGGGAGAAGAGATGGATTTTAGGCATTTTAGAACCTATTAGTTCCCCCCAAACTTATCTCACGTGTGTAGATTTTAATTTGGTTATTTATTTATTTTTTAATTGACGCGGCAGTACAGTTGACAATTGATGTGGTATAAATTTTTTCTTTTATTGTTCTATTTGACACATTAGCTTTTCCCATCTAAGAATAACGGAAGAGACTAAATTGATACAACACTGAAAATGTTAGGGACTAAATTGATATAATTGAAATGTTATGAATTAAATTAAAATATGATGTAAATGATAAGGTTAACTTTGTAATTTAACCAACTTATAATTTTATACTGACGTCATCAAAATCTCATCCCCGCGTAGACATCATCATTTATTACTTATTATTTATTATTCACTGCCGTAACAAGAAATAGTATTGTGCCTAATTTGACCCATCAAACTCCAGCTGTGTTCCTCATTTTGTACATGATTCATGATACAAGGCAATTAATTAGTTTCCACTGCTTAAACATGACATTAATTATGTTACAATAAATTCCCTAACTTCCATGTGCAATTAGCACTAACGGAAGTAGATGGAGGACTTTGGACAATGGACATGGGCCCTCCAAAAAAATTGTTAGTAATTTATCCTAATGATTTTAGGAATTAGAGGCTCATTTGGTACATGTACTTAAACAACTATTTTCAATTTTTAAACAATATTACATGTATTTTTACATACTTTTTTTACTCACGTGCATTTCTAAAAAATACAAACAAAATTACTAGAACAATATTACCAAACGGGCCCTAAATTTTTGTGCATTGCCTTTCCAAAAAATTGCCTCCACTAATAAAAATTTAAATATCTAAAGTCCAATTTTTCATAAATTTGGAATTTTTAATGCAAAAAAAATCTATCTCATAAAATAAAAATATAGACATATGTATATAAACAATAAAAATATTTAAAGTTCACATTCAATATTTTAAAAAGAAAATTTAAATTTGAGCTTTTAAAGTAATTAATATTCAATAAAAACCTTCATTTAAATTTATATAGTTTTACACGAAAAATGAATGAATTTATGGGTGATGTGGTGGGAATGAACATGGGTGATGGTTATTTGTTATTAAGACATTTGTTTACTATTGTTAGAATGACACCAATTACATTTATTATCACATATTAACTTATAACCTTTTTGTAATAAAATTAATAGTGATTTTAGCATTTTCCATATAAATAACACCATTTGTTAAAGCAACTTCATAATTAAATTTAATAAAGAAATCAGGTTCACACCACCTAAGAATTGTACTTCGGTATTGATACTAAAGGTCTGTTTGGATACCGCTTATTACTGAAAACTAAAAACACTGTAACAAAATAATTTTTAAATGTGTGAATAATGCTGTGAGACCTAGTTGAAAAAAGTACATGCAGGTCCCGTAAATAGTGCAGGACCCACTAAAAACGTTGAAAACTGAAACGTGCACTTAAAGGGAGTGTTAAAGACGAAGTAAAACTGCCTCATCGTTTTTCTTTACTTTTACTGTACAAAACACATACCCTACCCATTGGCAGATATGTCCACAAGATTTTAATCAGATACAATTCAAAGAATCAAAAGATTTTTAGCAATGAAATATGAACGTTCTATATATAACTATAAGAAGAACTTATATTTATACAACGGAGTAACATTACAACTATCTTTCCTCTAGGCTGATGTCAAACCTTCAGGCAATGAATCAAAATCAGAATCAGGATCAGGTGAGAGAAATTTGCGGCAAGCATGCAAAACTGCTGAATGGAAACCGTTTGGGTTGTCTATGAACACAAAGTGTCCAGCCTGCATTTAAACCAAAAAAAAAAATTCTCTCAAGATTCAGGTAAATGTTTTTAAAAATATACACACAAATGAGCAAGTGAGTGAATGCGCTCACACGCAAAGGCAACAAGACAGACAAGTAATGGTGGAGAGAGAGAAACCTGCGGAACCCGAATGATTTCACAAGGGACCTTCATCTGCTTGCGAGCTTCCATTGCCCCTTCATAATTCATCCAATCTTGGAAGCCATAAATGAAAGTAGTTGGTACTTTCCACTCCGAGGCACTGCACACAAGATAAGAAAGAATAGAACATCACTTTCCGCATATGTAAGTGTGAATGTGTGTTTCATGAATTTCTTTAATAAAAATACATCCATAGTTTATTTAGACAGAATTTTGAATCGCGTCTTGACAAGTTCAACTTCAAATGACCAACATGAATGAAAAGAAGGAAAAGACTGCACATTTGATGCTTCATGCCTAGCAGATGTGACAAACTTTCACCCATTCTTGGTGGCAGAGCAGGACACAATCCTTCTTGATTTGGATGGATTGAGATCCATATTGCACTGTTCACCTTTTTTTATCTTCTTTTCAACTTCTAAGGTATTGTTTGCAACGTTCACTTTTTTATCTTCTTAACACCACGTGCAATACCTTTGAAGGCTGAGAATACAACAAGAAGTGTACAACAGAGTATGTATGTTCACTTTTGGCATAGAAACCGTACATATTCTCAACCGTACAAAGTAACTCTGTTGTATACTTCTTGTTTGCTAAGGCTACGTCATTATATATATATATATATATATAAAATGGGTCTTGAATGAATTTTATTACTTATAAAAGTAATGCATTACAATAGAAAGAGTAGCAACAGATTGTGGTTTCACACTTTTTTTTTTTTTTTTTTTTTTTTTTAAGTGGTTTCACACATTTAAGCCTCAAAGACTGGAGTCAGATTTATGAGCTTTAACATTGTCCAACTCCACCAAATATTATAACCTGAGTTAAAATTAAAACAGGAAAATCTACAATACTAATTCAAAGCACACAATAAAAGTAAGAAATTTGATATAAATAA
>NW_027069583.1:868098-1022230 GCF_002906115.3 Quercus suber | reverse complement strand
GGGGGGGGGGGGGGGGGGGGGGGGGGGGGGGGGGGGGGGGGGGGGGGGGGGGGGGGGGGGGGGGGGGGGGGGGGGGGGGGGGGGGGGGGGGGGGGGGGGGGGGGGGGGGGGGGGGGGGGGGGGGGGGGGGGGGGGGGGGGGGGGGGTGATATAATTGGATGACATTCGTTACATGTGACATCCCAATCTAGTGAACAGGGTCATCTAGAAGTTGCAAAATGCTCCTGGTAATTCTGGAAAAAACTAGACGTACTTGCTATTAGAGAAGTGCACATTATACTGCAGTTGTTTCTTTAGTTAGTCTTCAAATCCGGCAACATTCTTCATGGTCTTTGCATGAGTGCATTGAATCAGTCTCTTAAATTTTAGCATTCTCACTATCAAGAACACAAATTTGAAATATTAATATTGAGCATGAGTGATGGCTGAGAATCCTGGTTTCCCTCTCAATTTAATTCTAGCCTCTCCTTTCTTTTTGTTTAGGTCAGATAAAGCTGGGAAGTTGCTTGCTGAAGTGTTGTTGAAGGGATTGCAAGAAAACAGGTAGGAAAATTTCACGTTAATTTAAAAATATATTTGTGAGATTGTTGGTTTCATCCCTAGCTTCTCCATGCATGGTCCAGGCCTGTAACACTCATAGGTTTCTCATTGGGGGCACGAGTAATTTTTAAATGTCTCCATTGTTTGGCCAATGCAGAAGGAGATAACGATATTGTTCACTCTGCTTCATGTTTGTGGGATTGTTTTTTCAAATTTGTTGACAGATGGGATTGTTATTTGAGTGAAGTTCTTTTTTGTTATATTTTTGTAGCTGGACTTGTAGAACAGGTTGTTCTTCTTGGAGCACCAGTTTCAATTAAAGATGAAAATTGGGAGGAGGCTAGAAAGGTAGTTGGCTGCGTTTGTGATTTCTTGATTGGTTCATTGTACAAGCTTTTCTATACTGCTGTTTTTTTTTCAATAGGTTGGTAGTGGTCCGTTGTACTAAAGCTTTGTAGTGGTTTGCAGATGGTTGCTGGCAGATTTGTGAATGCTTATTCCACAACTGATTGGACACTTGGCATTATTTTCCGTGCAAGGTATATAGGTCATTCACATGTAAATTTGGATATCGTTTTTGTGAAGGAGGATATTTTAGTAGCTCTTATATTATCAGCAAACATGAGAAGAAAATATTGTGCTTGTTTCAGATGCTTATATATTGCTTGTGAAAATAGAAAGATGAAAATAAATGTGGTTTAGATTGATGTTCTAGACTACTTAGAGTTAAAAGACTTGCAATACAAGTAGAATCAAGATTGCACACCAAGTATGATTGGACTAGGATTTTTTTTCCTTGTACACCAAGTAGGGTTGGACTTGGGCCTTGACTAGAAGTTTTCCTTGTTCCTTGATATCTGAAATACTGCCCATTGTTTTTACAATAAAATTATGAATTATGCCTCACCTAGTTATTACTACTTGGGAGATGATTAGTTAATTATAGACAAAAGTACACTTTTGGCCCTTAAAATTCTAGGATTGTTTTCATTTTGGCTCTTTACATCTCAAAATTTTCATTTTGGCCCTTTATGTTTGATTTTGTTATCATATTGGCCATATTATCCATTTCTTTTAATAATCTGGTGATACCTGACAATATATGAGGTGATGTGGCTTAATGGACAACATTTATTTGGTACTTAACGTTCAAATTACTAACAGAATTGGAAGGTAGGCCAATATGAAAACGGAATCAAATATGAAGAGTTAAAATGAAAAATTTGGAATGCAAGGGCTAAAATGAAAATAACCCCAAACTTTAAGGGCCCAAAAGTGTACTTGAATCTTAGTTATATGAAATAGATTGCCAACATAATTAATATATATCTGCTAGGAATTTCTTAAACCCTATGGTTTATTGTTAGACGAGGACCATTTATAATGGTGACCTGTAATTATTATTTTCAAGTTTTGTGATACCCTGAATTACTGCATCTGATGCACTGCTATTTGCCTCCTCTACCTCTTTTAATTAGCACTATCTTTGAATTCAATACTTATATAGAACTAAGAGGTTTTACATGTACAGTTTACTTTCTCAAGGATTAGCTGGTATTCAACCTGTTGATGTACCTGGGATTGAGAATGTACGTACTTTGTTTCCTATCTTTCTCATTGAGTATAGTAATTCATGCTCATATTTTGCTTTATTCAATACTGATGATTCTTCCATTGGTTTTGCAGGTTGATGTAACAAAAATCATAGAAGGCCACTATTCTTATCTCTGGGCCACAAAACACATCCTAGAGTAGCTTGAACTAGATTATTACTACCCCTATTTCAGAAGCACATTTTCCAAACCCCAGGAAGAAAAAGCTCTTTAATTTAGGTCTTGCTTCTTTGCTTTTGTCTTACATTTACTACTTTTCCTCTTCTTCTTCTTTTCTTTTTTTTTTTTTTGTTATTATTATTTAATAAACCTTTCTTTCTTTTCCTTCCTTTTTATATGTAATCTATCTTCTTTTTCAGTAATTAGCTTCAAAGGCATCTAGGCCAATTATCTCAATTATATTAATTGATGCCTTAATTTGCACTTATTTGAGGCTGTAGAAATGAAGTGCAGTAGTAGGGCAAATATTGGTGAAACATCAAGAATGACATGATGCGACACAAAAAGGTTATTAAAAGCACGAGTAAGAAATAAGAACCGAGAACCTTTATAATCCTCTCTCCATAATGCTCCTGTTAGTGTGTGCTTTTGGCCAAAGAGTCACAACTTGCTCAAGTTTTGATACCTCCATTCATGATCCTTTCCTTCTCCCTATGGCCAGTTTGAATTATCATGGGAAAAAAGAGATGAGATTCTCCAACTCTGAGTTGCGTGCAAAGTGACCACTTTTGGTTTTAGTTTGGAAAATTAACACCCTAAACTAAAGAAAATGGTAAGATTGCACAAATCCACTTTTTTCTAACTTTTGTTATTTATATGATTTTGATGCTACATTATTAATATGTAGACACACAAATGCTAAATCCCAAGGGGTTGGTTTAATAGTTACTGAAGCCTCATGAGATCCATGATATCTTGGGTTCAAAACTTTTTATTCTCCATCTTATGGCCAGTTTCAAGGGATTTTGTTTAAATGTTTTTTCCTTAACTAGGTACCATAAATGTATGTATTATTTTTTTTTTTTTGTTTTTGTTTTTGAAGTATAGGTTTTAATCTAAAATTTTTAAATATGTGGGAATTTTGAAGCCTCCCACAAACAATGAGGCTTAAAATGTAATTTGCATTTGTTTTGGCCGCCCATACATACCATGCTTGTTAACACAGTTGTGGATTTGTTTTCCTTTACCTTGTTATGTGTCAAACTGGGATTGGAAGGCTTTTAGATCCAAGTTCTTGTTTGGGAGTGGCCAAAAACCTTATAAGTTAGTGGCATTTCCTTCTTGTTCCCCTTTTTGAGGTGAAAAATGTTCGAATCCCCTGTTTCCACTATTATAACTATTAAATTATCAAAAAGAAGAGTAAAACTCAGTGCTAAAAGGGCTTCCTCTCAATTGCTATTGGTGTATAGATGACAAAAATGCTCCATCCTACACATGTTATATTCCCTTGCTTGAAGAGGTAATGATGTGAGGGTGGATTCCTCTCAAGTCTCAACTACTATCGGTGTAGGGATGACAAATAGCCTTGCCTCACTTTACTCACCAATGGTCATAAGGCTCTTGGTGAAAAAATTGAATCAGTAGATTTTTGGGCAATTTATTAAAAGCCTCGAAAACTGAACCAGCAAATCAGTAAAACAAGTCATCCAAGGCCAGAAAAGTAAAACAATGGAGCAATGAAAATGGTCATCAAAGTTTGAAAAACTGAATCAGCTTAGGGGTTGAGCCAGCCATCAAAAATCTAAAAATTGCATTAGCATAGGTTTCGAGCAAGTCAAAGTCCCCAGAAGTAAGAATTGAACTAACAGCACATGGGCTCAAGGCTTGAATCATGTTTTTCTCTCAGTGCAATGGGACCGATAATATAAAGCAATCACAATAGGTAATGTCAATGAGAATGAAACAAGTTCTGGAGATTTTCTATATTCTTTGATTTATTGTTGATGAAGCTTTTTGAACCCTTAATTTATGTAATTTGTCTGTTCCGGCTCTTCTCTAAGGCAAAAGGCACCTTTTATGGCTATTTGAAATGTTCTCCCATAACCTTGTTCTAAACTCTAATACGTTCTTCTTTCATTTCTCTTTAGTGTTTTTTAATATTTTTTTAAAGTTCTAACAATACCTCAACTACCTTTTCTTGAATATTCAATCACACCAACTGATACAGTCTAGCAGTCAGTAACTGCTACATATATACAGGTACAGGTGAAAGCACCGATTTTAAAAATATTTTTTGTAAAATAATCTCCGTATGTATAAATCTTCAATTATACAATCCACATGGAGTAGTTGGGAACATGCATGATGGCAGGCCTGACCATGTCTTGCAACCAATTCCTGGGCTATTTGCAAAGAGTACGACTACTATCACAATAATTTTTACAATTTTGGCCACAATTTGCCAATGTAACGAGTTGTAACGTGGTAAAAAAAAATGATGGGTCTATGTAGGTTCACAACTCCACCACTCACAAGTCATACGTAGACAAATTGACAATTTTTTTTTTTTTTTTTTTTTAGAAAGTGACAAGTTGACAATTAAAGTTGTGAAAATGGTTGTGGTACATTGGTACCAGACTTACTGATCAGTTACCCATTTGGAAAATTGGAATGAAATGCATTATTACTTTCACCACACTGCCCCCACCATCTTTAAGCACTGCTTGCTTGCTGTAACGTAGCTTCCTCAATTTCCCAGACTTCAAGGCCAAGCAAAAGACATCCTCCGTAGACTTAGTGGTACTGATATCATTGGCTGACCTACATCATTATACGTAGTTGCCTAGTTTGTTTACCTTCTAAATTGATACGGAAATGATTTATTACTTTTTTTGTTTTTTTTTGGAAAAAAATGATGACATTTTGGATAATCAGCCAGTTTATGTGCAATTTTCAAGCCCGACACACATGGTATGTGTATGACAAATGAAATGGGATTAGAGTTAACAGACTATGGGACTTCTTAAAGGGTCAGGGTTAATGGTTGCCATGTTATTTGCAACATTATTCTATTGCCTATTGAATCATTAATGATAAACTGTCAGTTCTTTTCGAGATGGGAGGGCTTTTGTTATAAATCTTTATCATTATAGGGCACATGATGCCTTTAAAATTTAGGTCATTACCACAGAATGGGTTTCACATGAGAGAGAGGTCTTAAGTCTTAACAATTCGACTTATGCTACTTTTCCATTATATAACTTCTTTGATAAAAACAATGTGATTCACCATAGTATTTACTCAAATAATTTTCTAAGCCATACTTAAGACGAATTAGGTGGTCCCTTGCCCTTGGAGACAAAGAAAACTTGTAAGAGCAGCTGAGACAAAGAGAAAAGGGTGTGTGCGCATGCTAGTGGGCAAGGATCGGTGCTCCCAAGTAGTTTAGAATGAGCAATTTTTTTCAGGCTTCTTGCTGGTTGCAACTTGAGTTAATCAATGCAATTGTCCAAGTGGGGACAAAGTGAGACCTAAGGCATCTCTTTGTTTTATATTTGTAATCTCTAGATTAAGTGGGCTAAATGTCTAACTGGCAATGACACTACACTTATTATAGCTATTAAAAGGAGAAAAAGGTTCGAATCCCCTATTTCCACTATTATAACTACTAGATTATCAAAAAGAAGAGTAAAACTCAGTGCTAAAAGGGCTTCCTCTCAATTGCTATTGGTGTATAGATGACAAAAATGCTCCGTCCTACGCATGTTATCTTCCCTTGCTTGAAGAGGTAATGATGTGAGGGTGGATTCCTCTCAAGTCTCAACTACTATCGGTGTAGGGATGACAAATAGCCTTGCCTCACCAATGGTAACAAGGCTCTTGGTGAAAAAATTGAATCAGTAGATTTTTGGGCAATTTATTAAAAGCCTCGAAAGCTGAATCAGCAAATCAGTAAAACAAGTCATCCAAGGCCAGAAAAGTAAAACAATGGAGCAATGAAAATGGTCATCAAAGTTTGAAAAACTGAATCAGCATAGGGGTTGAGCCAGCCATCAAAAATCTAAAAATTGCATTAGCATAGGCTTCGAGCAAGTCAAAGTCCCAAGAAGTAAGAATTGAACTAACAGCACATGGGCTCTTTTTTTTTTTTTTTTTTTTTTTAGAAAGTGACAAGTTGACAATTAAAGTTGTGAAAATGGTTGTGGTACATTGGTACCAGACTTACTGATCAGTTACCCATTTGGAAAATTGGAATGAAATGCATTATTACTTTCACCACACTGCCCCCACCATCTTTAAGCACTGCTTGCTTGCTGTAACGTAGCTTCCTCAATTTCCCAGACTTCAAGGCCAAGCAAAAGACATCCTCCGTAGACTTAGTGGTACTGATATCATTGGCTGACCTACATCATTATACGTAGTTGCCTAGTTTGTTTACCTTCTAAATTGATACGGAAATGATTTATTACTTTTTTTGTTTTTTTTTGGAAAAAAATGATGACATTTTGGATAATCAGCCAGTTTATGTGCAATTTTCAAGCCCGACACACATGGTATGTGTATGACAAATGAAATGGGATTAGAGTTAACAGACTATGGGACTTCTTAAAGGGTCAGGGTTAATGGTTGCCATGTTATTTGCAACATTATTCTATTGCCTATTGAATCATTAATGATAAACTGTCAGTTCTTTTCGAGATGGGAGGGCTTTTGTTATAAATCTTTATCATTATAGGGCACATGATGCCTTTAAAATTTAGGTCATTACCACAGAATGGGTTTCACATGAGAGAGAGGTCTTAAGTCTTAACAATTCGACTTATGCTACTTTTCCATTATATAACTTCTTTGATAAAAACAATGTGATTCACCATATTATTTACTCAAATAATTTTCTAAGCCATACTTAAGACGAATTAGGTGGTCCCTTGCCCTTGGAGACAAAGAAAACTTGTAAGAGCAGCTGAGACAAAGAGAAAAGGGTGTGTGCGCATGCTAGTGGGCAAGGATCGGTGCTCCCAAGTAGTTTAGAATGAGCAATTTTTTTAAGGCTTCTTGCTGGTTGCAACTTGAGTTGATCAATGCAATTGTCCAAGTGGGGACAAAGTGAGACCTAAGGCATCTCTTTGTTTTATATTTGTAATCTCTAGATTAAGTGGGCTAAATGTCTAGCTGGCAATGACACTACACTTATTATAACTATTAAAAGGAGAAAAAGGTTCGAATCCCCTGTTTCCACTATTATAACTACTAGATTATCAAAAAGAAGAGTAAAACTCAGTGCTAAAAGGGCTTCCTCTCAATTGCTATTGGTGTATAGATGACAAAAATGCTCCGTCCTACGCATGTTATCTTCCCTTGCTTGAAGAGGTAATGATGTGAGGGTGGATTCCTCTCAAGTCTCAACTACTATTGGTGTAGGGATGACAAATAGCCTTGCCTCACCAATGGTAACAAGGCTCTTGGTGAAAAAATTGAATCAGTAGATTTTTGGGCAATTTATTAAAAGCCTCGAAAGCTGAATCAGCAAATCAGTAAAACAAGTCATCCAAGGCCAGAAAAGTAAAACAATGGAGCAATGAAAATGGTCATCAAAGTTTGAAAAACTGAATCAGCATAGGGGTTGAGCCAGCCATCAAAAATCTAAAAATTGCATTAGCATAGGCTTCGAGCAAGTCAAAGTCCCAAGAAGTAAGAATTGAACTAACAGCACATGGGCTCAAGGCTTGAATCATGTTTTTCTCTCAGTGTAATGGGACCGATAATATAAAGCAATCACAATAGGTAATGTCAATGAGAATGAAAGAAGCTCTATAAATGTTTTATAAATAATATTAGCAAACCTTATGTTATTATCTATTTCTCTTTTCCTTAGGTGATGCAGCAATTCCATTTACTCAATAATTCAACAATTACCACTCACATAAGATGTATGGAAGATGGGCAAGCAACAGCAGCAACTTTCTGAGCACGCTGTGCTTCGCTCCTATAAAGCTCCTTCATTTCTTTTTTCACACACCTTGCTTCACGGCGTTCCTCCTTTACAGCAGCCTGCAAGCAGAAAAATCCAACGCCATTATAGTAGAAAGAGTAGAAATTAGAATATACCATCAAAACAAAGTAAACCCAGACATGATTTCTTAAAGCAACAGATGCTTGAATAGACAAAGTACTGACTGCAACTTATTTCCTTCTGAAACATGTTTTGTGATGGCAGTTTGCAGACAGGCAAAGGACCGAATTTTATTATATCAGCCAATATTGATAGATATTTCAATGTTTGAGGCACTGTTTATTCAAGAAATCACATAAGATGAAACAAGCAGCAAGGAAATACCTTCCGTTCTTTCTTCTCCTCCTTTGATTCCTGACCATTAGGTTTCCTCTTCTGCTGCTCCACTTTGTTGCTACCCACATCCTTCACTTTTTCTGCAGCAGGTTTTCTACTAGGAGGAAGAAAATCCACCGGAAGCTTCTGTTTTCCTTGAAGGGATATTACATGACTTGTTAGCCTACATTTTTTTTTTTTTTAATTCTTGATTGCGAGTAATAAAATTTGATTTTATCTTTTGTTGTGCTTTTGTTTTTGTTAAATTGCTGTCAAGACTCAAAACAATACAATTTATACCGTATTCTAAATCCATTGTTTGCAATACAATTTATAAAGTGTTTATTTTTTTTTAATGTTAGGACCATCCAACTTTCAACTATTTCAGTTATTGATAGAGGCATAAACCTCACTAAGCAAATGCATAAACTTTGAATTGGGACGAATAAAAAATTTTGACATTAAAAAAAATAAAATGTAAAAAGCCTCTAAACAAGTGTGTAGTGTGTTTGATAAGACTACATTATTATTTTCATTGTTTCTATTAACTTGTGGGATTTCCCACGTTGTAAACCATGCTCATGGTAGTGTTTGCTACTAGAGTAATTCACACAATATCCACAGCCTAAGAACCATAGGAAAGAACCCAAAGACATGATAAAATGATGGTGAGGAAGAAGATTTCCGTGAATTAAACAAATGAGAGAGGTTATGCCCTTTTGTAACCCATTCTCATGTAATCTATGTTACATGGGAATTAATCCCATTAAATGTGGCTAGTCAAAGGTCATGCCCTCTAATGGGTGATTGTCCAAATTCTGACGTCTCCCACTCGCATATAGTGGGCATGGCTCAACCACACATTTCTCATGCCATTGTCTTCTCTGTTCATGCTGGTTAATAGGCTATGCCACCATCAAGCACACTTGCAAAAAAAATTGGGAGCACTATACCAAATCTTATTAGAAAAGACCAGCGTAGCAACATCCTAAAGTATCTCATTATGCCCCACCCCAACTCATATGGCCACATCAGATTAAGCATCTCCCATCCCTCTTGAGTTCAACAACTCAGAGCTATGCTTAACCTCCACTAATATGATGTACCCACAGTTATGTTGCAACATCCAAGGAGCTACATGATTTGCCGGCAGTGAATACAAACAGAACATAGATGTGTACCAAATAGTCTTCCTTTCTCCATCATGCCACTTAGTTTTGGTCCATTCGCTTTGCCAACAATGCCCCTTTAGAACCCGCATCATCCATAGTTGTAGGCAACATGTCAAAGTAGCAGATACTAAAACCACTACCTTGTGACATGGTCAAAAGTCACATAGGGCATAAATAGGATCATACATGATGACCCATAAGACATACAATGAGGAAGCAGGGATTAATTCACTCACCTCCATTGTCAATCGAATAAGCACATGATGTATGAAATACATGTTACGGTGGAATTCTCTCAAGTAAGAGCGTATGTCTAAACCCAATACACCATACAGATCTTAGTCTAGTCACTACCAAAGTGCCTAACTCAAGTTCTCTATAAGCCTGCTAACCCATAGCATCTGAGAGGTCTCACATCTGGCTTGTCCAGGCTACATGATCATAAGAAAAAATCATGAACGGTCTCATTTTCATAATGGAGACCTCTCATCTCAATCCAATTTGAGGCGACCAATAAGTTGGTGTTATTCCTCTCCTTGCTCTTAAAGTGTCAAGATTTTTTTGCATGCTTCCCAAGCGCCAAAGAACACCATGTCTCATCTCTGCTTACTACTCGTGCATCGAAGGTGGTTGCTCGTGTGAGTGGGCCAAACAGAGCCAAAAGACATACCTTTACTCCATTGCTCCTAGCCACATGGTGCACGTGTGTACGTGTGAGTTGTCCACTAATATTCAAATCACGCCACAATGACATACCTAACATCATATGCATGAGAGAGGACAACTATTTACATCAATTGTCAACAATTTAACACACAACTCAAACCTGTGTACCAAGACCTTGTGTATGTACAATGATTAACCACCTATAACAAGCATGCGTAAAGCACAATACTCATTTGGCGGAGCATTCTCAACAAGTCCATAAATGATGAGAGAATCCAAAAAAGATACCACACCGCTAAGGACTCTAGAAATCACATTCACCATCTAGTGGCACTCTCCCACTAGGTCAAAGCATCACTCTCATATTTTTAGGGATGCTTAAAAGATTTATGAAAAACATTAGACTATGATGGGGTTATTAGTTTTTAAAGAAGAAACTTTTGACTTCAATATTTTAAATAAATAAATCAATTCCCCCACCTCACCGAATATATGAAGTGACTGTCTTACTTTTCCAATGTAATTCTAGATTCAATCCCAACATTCCGCTATGCTTAGGGTGCCATCCCATACAGTGTTCACATTACGCATATCATCTCTATCAGGACATGAAGTAAGGATGTAGGCATTAAAATACATTACCTCCAAATGGAAATGCAAAATGCCATTATCCACTTAATTTCACCACCTGCAATCTTTCCCATGCATAGCATCCACTAGCGAGATGTAAGGAAGATTCACCACTAATTTGCCACGAAGCACAAAGTGCTTGACTCATTACAAGTAAGTGTCTTCAGTCCCTCATGGGGAATCCCTATGGACTCCCAAAAAAAACAAGAGGCTCAAGTAGACATTTTAAGCAATCCACAGCTTCAAACTCTACGAGATTAAGGCGGACCATCACATATATAAGTGGTGAGAGAACTAATGTCCTTAACTAATGCGTTAATATGGAAACTAGATAACCATATGCCTCTCTATATCTCTAATTGACTTCATTTATCAAGGAGATGATTTTCCCAAGCAAGGTGGTCCTACAGACATACTCAAGCTATCTTACCCATCATCATATGCCTATGCCTAGTGCTTTCTTGCAAACCAAGGAATTAAATCCTTCCACTCCAATCAGTTGCATTGATTTAGCAAAGTATATAGAGGCAAGGAAAAAAACACAACCAAATGCTATAATTGAAACCAAAACCATGGTAACTATGTCCAAGAAACCTCTTAATGAAAAATCATTATGACCCAAATAAGATATAATCTATAATGTACATAAAAGCATAGTCTTGACTTTTGTTGATTTCTTTATAGATAACACATAAGTTTTGAAAGCCCAAATTTTTCTTTGCCATTCTTCTAATATATGTTTTGAAAGCCCAAATTGATTCATTAGCCAATTAAATTTAATATTCAACTCATCAAAATCAAGACCTTATACTTTCCACTTAAAAAAAAAAATAACAAATCAAACTCTCTTTAGGCTAAGATGCTTATTTCAACATAAACAAACAAACTAAAGAGTATCAAAAATATGGAAGTATATAACTAATTCAATGAATCCATGAATAGTGGAGAGCCAAAAACCCAACCCTTCCATGGCTTTTATATCATAAGAAAGCACATGATTTTGATTTTGATTTTGATTTTTTTTTTTTTTTTTTTTTTTTTTTTTTTTTAGAGAGAGAGACAGCAGAGGATGTGCGAGTTGGTTTGAGTGGAGCAGGGTTTGCTAAACTCTTTTATTATATGCAAAAATAAACCTATGATGCACGGGTACGGATATGGGTATTGGTACAATACAGGTACAAGTAAAGGGGATACAACATTTTTTCAAATGCTTAGAATACGATATGTCAGGGATACAACAATTATTTAATTAATTAGTATTTATTTTTAGGCATATTTAAATAATTTTGGACATAAATTTTGTTTAGGTTTTAAAATTAAGTAGCTACAATATCATGTTTGAAAATCTAGTATACAAGATTTTTTAAGAAAAAATTATATATAAAAAAATAATAAAAATTATATAAAAGGCTGCAACAGTGCAACATAATAAAAAAGTATACCGAGTTTTTATTTTATGCTTTAAAATGTTTATATTCAACTTTCAATATCCATTGAGACTGCCATGATGATGGTGCGGTTTTTTTAAGGGAAAAAAAGAAATAAATAATATCCGTGCATCCCAGAAATAAAACCAATTGGGCTCCAGAAATAAAAAAATGCAAATATAAAGTTAAAATTTCATAAAACAAACATGAATTCTAATATCAAACTCCAAATAAATAATATAACATGCAACAAAGAAAACCAAAAAAGAAAAAGAAAAAGAAAAGATACTATAACAGCTAAATATACAAATAAAACAGTAATTAAATGACATTATAACCCAGAAATTAATACTGAAAACTGAAGAAGCATACCTTCCTCATAAACTTTTTTAATTTGATAAGATCATACCTTGCTCAGAAACCTTGAAAAATGAACAAAATTTAAATAGATTAGTAAACCAAAGGGCCAAGCTGGACACAAAAACCCAATTTCATTCCCACTAACAAATAAGAGAACAGGTAAGGGGGAAAATCAAAAAATTAAAGTAAACACATCACCTACCATTTTTAAAACTCCAAGTGACAAAGAATGGCAACCCCCTACTAAGCAACATTTTTGCCAAAGATTGCATATTGTGACACATCAAATAATATATTATGACTATGAAATTGAAATCTGCTGTCAACACTACAAAACTTTTTTTCTTAAAAAAAAAAACCTTCAAATTTAACAAAGACATTTAACAAAGTGCTGACATTAATAATTCCACTAACATCAGTATCACAGGAGAGAAGAAATAGAAACTGACTATAACATAAATGTTTATGATGAAATAAATGAAACTAACGTTAGTATTACAGCAAAGATATTGAAGGAGAGAAGAAACAAAAACTGATTATAACATCGATATTTCTGATGTAATCCAAACATTAGAAGCTGCATTTGCCTGATAAAAAAGAAGGAATGACAAAATTTACTAAAGTTTTTTTTAATGACCTTCCATTCAAGTTAAATATTACTATAACCACTAAATCATGCGCATTTCTCTTAGATGCAAATGCCATATTTTTTAAAGAAAGTACAGTAGAGCATTACCAAAAATTGTGAAAGCCTAAAGACATAAGACATAAACAACAGTAAATGGGATATAAAGACTAAGACATAATCATAAATTAAAAAGGTTATCGATGTTCAATATAAAATTTTTTAGAAACAATAAGGGAAAAAAAAAAAAATCAATAGGATATTGCTGAGAAAACCAAAGAGAAACTTGATCTCAACCTTACATCACTCCAACAAATTGTTTTAACTCGTATCTTTATTCAAAAATGAAACCTCTAAACTTTAGGAAAAGAATATTGATATCTAGAGATACAAGAGAGTATGGCCTTTGAAACCCTATCTATTGAAGATAAAAGGAAGCTTATGTTTGAAGCATGCAAATGTTAATCTTAATAGACTGCCTCGAAAAAAACAAAAGACTCAAAATATTGACCAAAGCTCCAAAAGGCATATGAGTGGTAACAATTCATGACCTTAAGTTTAGGTATTTTCCAATGAGATAAAGTACTTAGAAATTGTCATAACTGCAGAATAGCAAGACAAAAAGATACCAGGACAAACATGTTGTCTTTTTCTCAAAACTATACATTGACAATGAAGAAGAACATACAAGAATCAGCACAACAGAGTTTGGCAAACCAAGAGACCTAAACACAGAAAGGCATTGACATCCAATATAGCAAGAAGGGCTTGCCGAGGCCACAAAGGCAATCAAATAAGCTACCTACCATTGAAGAAATGCCACAAAACTTATTCCAGCATTTTTTTGAACAATTGACTTACCTTCATTTTATAAATTGAAATATAAAATTTATGGAAACAATTATTAGAATTAAAAGGATCATTACCTCCATCATAACAGCTCCTTTAATGCAAATAAAGATCAAATTCGGTAGCATATACATTTGGGTGAAGAGTGTTTTCTTGTAGTATGGATTGTTATATTACTTTGTATTAGACTACTTGCAAAAAAAAATGTATGTCCATATCTAATGCCACTGTGTGAATTTGTAAGAGCAATGACAATTAGATATTAATAATAAAATATAGAGAGGATAACTTATGCAAAAAAAAATAAAAAAATTTAACTGAAAATGTAAAAGACATAACGACATTCGTTCTTAACATTTTTTTATACCGACACTGGTCTCTGGATATTTTTGTTTAGTAATCAGCTAGTAACACAAATGAAAAATAAATTCAGTAAAAATTAACTGTAAGAGAAGAGAGCCCTATGTAGAAATTAAATCAGTAATTCTTCTTAAAGTATAATCAATGGTCTTACAAGCAAGAGAGCCCTATGTAGAATGAAATAGTTGAAAAGTGAAGTTAAAGATATTAGATAAACTCAAATAAAGACATTCATAATTACAAACTTTGATTTGCAATAGCGTACTACTATGTGCATGTTCATAAGCATATAATTTAGTATCTCATAACAGAACATAACATTTCAACAAAGTTGATGCACAGTTCAAGATAAAATCCATTAAAATCAGAAGCACAATCATACCATTACTACTACAATAGGCTGACAGCAAGAATTGGCTCACAAGTTATGATAGGTTCACAAAAAACTATCCTCATGAGTTGCAAGCTGTTGACTTTGCAAAGGAAAGCTGATGGACAACAGGCTAAGCTGAAGAATTTAGGAATAAACACAGCAACAAGTGAGAAACAGAATATATGATACAGATTTGGGCATGTAGACACATAATATGGTTATCAGTACCCTAAGAAATATTTCATCTTCTGGATTGAATGAAACAAAAATTTGAAGGTCTACATGCACTATACAGCAAATACAAGTTTGAACAATATAAAAGCAAAATTACAATAAAATAAGTGAACAAGAAATATGGTATAGTTTATTCCAAAGCAAAAAGATAGAAAAAAGGACATTTGAGAGAATATACCAATTTTAGATTATTTTGCACTAGCTTAGAATAGGAGCCAAAAGTTTTTCTTAAAATTTGGAACATGGTGAATCCTGGACCACTCTTTGCTGTAGTACATGACCACTATTTTGGAAATGAAGGATAACCAAAATTTGAGAAGTATATGAACAACAAATTTAGTAAATAGCAAACTAAATTGAAAGTAAGAAAAAGAACCGACAAGAAAGGATTCATAAAAGGTTTGTGAAATAAGGAAATCAAATGAGAGGCAGATGAGAATCAAAGAACTCACAAATTCAATGAAACAATTGCATTGGAACCAAGTGCTACCTGCGGCTTACAACATTGATACAATGATATCAGAATATCAAGATGGAATATATTCTAAGTAAAAAATTAGAAAATGTCGTAGGGAAAGTAGGAGGGAAGAGTGGGCAATTCGCATGAATGATATATTCTTATGGGATTAAATTAGTATTTCATCTATTAGAAGAGAAAAGAGGATTTGAGAAAACTTAGCAAACTTATAAACTTCCATTATCTTGGGACTAGATAAAAACTCCCTAAATTAATTAAAATTTTCCTTCTGCTGCACATAATAGACATGTTGTCCCAAGTGACTGCACATTGAGACAACAAATTTATTGGCTTATAAGATGGCCAAAAAATATATATATTAGAGCCATCAACACCTTCAGTGCTGCCTGAAATTTTATTTAAACTGACTGCATGAACCAGTAAAACTGACCTCCCAATCCAACATGAAAACAAATATCAGCAAGACCTTCACTCACAATATCTCATTCCTATAAAACTCAACTCCATTTTCCCACAATTAACTCCACTCCTATAAACATAGCAATTATGACCCAGCCGAAAATCAACAAAATCTATTGCCAAGAACTGATCGATGAAATATTACAGTATAAAGTCAAGAAATACAAGGCAAGGCTATTTGAAATCAATAAGTGAAGGTTTCAGGAATGAGCAGGTGGACTTCGGGCTCTAATAGTAATTAATCCAATATTTAATAGGTAATAATTTGATGAAAGAAAATTGGCTAGTAATCAGAAATTTGAAAAGAAAAAAAAGGCAATTGCTAACAATCAGATAAAAATTTAATTACTATACTTTTAGCAACTATTTAAGTGTTTGTGATAATTTGCAGAGGCACAAAGTTAAGTAGAACCAAGCCAAATGGCAGCAATCACAAAAATTTTAATTATATTGTGCTTTTAGTGAATTTTCGCAAATTACTGCAGATAAGTTCAAATATTGAATATTGAACTATCGTTTTCTTTCAAAAAAAAAAAAAAGTTCAAATATTGAAGAAGAAGAGTTGAATTTTTAAGTGTTGCCACGATGGTTGGTGAGTTTAATTTCTACTATTATTTCAGAAGCCATTAAACCAAGTTGCAGCATTTATATATTTCATCAATGGCATCCAATTTAGTATTCATACCAGGAATACTCTCACCAATTACGAATAGAAGAGGATATAGGTTAAGTATGAGTAGACATGTTGACAATTTAACTGAATTTTGTTTAGTAAACGACCAATAATGAAGTAAATTATGTACGCATAATTCAAATGGTAAGAGAAAGAAAACACGAAGAGCCTTGGCATCAGTTGTCATCAAGTAAATTATTTTCCCAGTCACATTCTTCATAGAAATAAGAGCAATCTGGCCACCTTCAAAAGGTAAAAACCATATATAGATATATTAGAACCATCACCACTTTCATTGCTGCCTAAAAATTTAATATAAATTTTGCTCACACTAGTAGAACTGGGGATAAATTACCTATCTTTTCAAATTTATACTTAACTCTAGATACATTAAAAAATACATTAAAATCAGAAGCACATTTGTACCATTACTACTATGATAGGCAGACAGTAAGATTTGGCTCACAAGTTATGATAGGTTGACAAAAAACTAACCTCATGAGTTGCAAGCTGTTGAGTTTGCAAAGGAAAGCTGAAGGACCACAGACTAAGCTGAAGCATTAGGGAATAAATACAGCAACAAGAGAGACACAATATATGATACAGATTTGGGAATGTAGAGACATAATATGGTTATCAGTACCCTATGAAAAATTTCATCTTTTGACTGTGTATAGATTATTTCCTCATCACTGTCATTAGGAGATGCTTGCAATTCACCCTAATATTAAACGAAGTTTCTTGAAGGCAAGAAGCCAAAAAACATGAGAAACCACAAAAACTGAATATTATCAACTCAATAACAGAATAGCACAAGAAGGAAAAAAGCATTATCATAAAATGTGTCAAACGAAAATCTTAAAATAAACTACATCAAGAAACTCATGTAACATTAACCTAGCTCCCCATATATCATTGAATTAACTAAAAAACATATACTCATAATTGAATCAAGTAAAAAACATATACCTAGCTTCATTCTGTATTGGATATGGTGAAAAGGAAAGATAATCAGGGTTCAAAATAGGTCTGAACAATCAACTCATGTTTGGGTTTGGAATTGTTATATTCATTGTACATTTGCTTATTAATGTCAATATAAAAAATTATGTTCAAAAGCAGTGGAATAGATACATTGTCATAGTGTTAGTTAGGAGACCTCCTCTACCCTGTCACTAACAAAACTGTTCTGGGGCATAAAATCAGTTTACGAGTACTCTTATGATTAAATGATCTTAATACAAGTTACAGATATCCACCTCAAAATTCTAAATGGCCCCCTACTGTTCAAATCGCTCTCAAGTTAATAGAGACTTATTGCACAAAAGTGCCACAAAATCCGAAAAGAAAGACAACAACAATCAAAGCTCTATGCAGCTTTTTCCATCTTATGCATCTTAATTTGTTCTTAATTGAGAGCAATTGAAATGACAGGGGACTATGTGAAACTCTGAGACACATTAGGAGATATTAGCAATTGACCCTAATATTAAATCAAAGGCAAGATACCAAAGAGATCTAGCTCAATTGGCACTTCCTCCCCTAAAAAGTGTCAGGTGGAGGGTGAGGTCATGGGCTCAAGACCCATTGTGTGCGTGTAACATACCAATCAGAAAACGAACTAAAATAAATTTTATTTAAAGTAAAGATAACAGTGGAGTGGGGGGCTCTAGTTTTTAAGTAAACAAGCTTTTAAATCCCAAACCAACAACTGGTTATTGATCCAAAACAAAGAAACCAGTTGCACCATGACCATTTGGAAAGAATCTGCCTAAAAATTCTAAAACCTAAGAACAAAATCACTATAACAGCACATAAAATTACTTAAAGAACCATTCAAGACAGAAACATTTGGCTTACTGATCCTCTTTTGAATAATTAAGATGTTAGGGGATTGGACAAAGTCAGCAAATTAGGTTTACACATTTATTGTGCACCATCTTTGAATGGTAGAGGAAAATCATAATTTTTTATTATTTTGATAAGTAAGAAAGAAAGAGGAAATTATAATATTAAACTTAGATTTGGCTCACATGACAATTAGTTAGCAACATCCTAGTTAGAAATAACTAATAAGTCAAATAACAACCAGACATCATTGAAACCATAACAATTCTAAACCAATCTACTAATCAATTAAAAATTTAATTAAGGAAAAAAACATAATATATATATTAGAGCCATCAACACCTTCAGTGCTGCCTGAAATTTTATTTAAACTGACTGCATGAACCAGTAAAACTGACCTCCCAATCCAACATGAAAACAAATATCAGCAAGACCTTCACTCACAATATCTCATTCCTATAAAACTCAACTCCATTTTCCCACAATTAACTCCACTCCTATAAACATAGCAATTATGACCCAGCCGAAAATCAACAAAATCTATTGCCAAGAACTGATCGATGAAATATTACAGTATAAAGTCAAGAAATACAAGGCAAGGCTATTTGAAATCAATAAGTGAAGGTTTCAGGAATGAGCAGGTGGACTTCGGGCTCTAATAGTAATTAATCCAATATTTAATAGGTAATAATTTGATGAAAGAAAATTGGCTAGTAATCAGAAATTTGAAAAGAAAAAAAAGGCAATTGCTAACAATCAGATAAAATGGAATATATTCAAAGTAAAAAGTTAGAAAATGTTGTAGGAAAAGTGAGAGGGAAGAGTGGACAATTAGCATGAATGATATATACATATTGGATTAAATTAGTGCTTCATATATTAGAAGAGAGAGAGGATTTGAGAAAACTTAGCAATCTTATAAACTTCCATTATCTTGGGACTAGATAATAACTCCCAAAAAGTTAATTAAAATTTTTCTTCGGCTGAACATAATAGACATGCTGTCCCTAGTGACTGCACATTGAGGCAACAAATTTATTGACTTATAAGATAGCCAAAAATTTGGGAAAACCAATGAGTTTTATTATCCTCTTCCATCTGTTTCACACCGAAGTTATCCAAGAACATACATAATGATGCAGCCACCCTCTATCCTTAGGACTGACAACCAGCCAGCCAACCTTTCTGGCCTCTTAGGACTGCCAGCAGCCCCTTATTTTGACTTCTCATATCTGCTATGTATCCTCATTAATTACAGCTTTGACCTATGTAACTATTAGCTACTTTATTTCCTAACAGTTAAAGATTATAAATAGGCTAGCTATTTAAGAGTAAAATCAGTTTTTGATGTGAATATAATTCAGTTTCAGACCTGGACAGAAACTTGTTTCTCCAGTTTCTCGGTAATTCCAGCTTCAATTCTTAATTTTAATGCAATTCTAGTTCAAGTTCTTAATCAACTGATCTTGATTTCCATCATTTGGTATCAGAGCATAGATTTGGTCCTCTTTTTTCCCTACCACTTTGATCATTTGAGCCCTAGATTTCCTTGTGTTTCTTTTTTTTCTCCCTTCATTCAAGATCCTAGAATTTAGATCTAGGTTCCTTGTGACAATCAAATCTGTGGTTGTTGCAAATATCACAGATTTGATCACTTGTGTTGTAACTTCTATTTACAATTTTTTTCAAAGATTGTGAAGCTTCTAATGGCTCAAGGAAGGAGAGGAAGGATAGGCGGAATAAGGGGGAATCAAATGAATGTTGGGGAAGGAGTTGAAGCCAACCCTCCAGTGGGAAGAAATGTTGGACAGAATCAAAACATAGAGAGAGAAGACATGATTGCTGAATTAAGGAGACAAATTGCGGCACTTGTGGAGGTGGTGCAGTGTATGCAGCCTCCTCATGAGATTACCGATGTGTCCGATGACTCTCATTCTCATTTTGAGAACCCTTTGGGAGCTCCTCCAAGGGGTAGGCCTTATGTGGAAAGAAATGAGCCAAGGCTTGACTACAACTTCAAGGTTGAAATTTCAGAATTTCAAGGGAGTCTCAAACCGGAAGACTTTGTAGATTGGCTTAACACCGTTGAAAGGGTGTTCGATTATTATGAAGTTCTAGATGAAAAGAAAGTGAAGCTAGTCGCTATTCGCCTAAAAGGGAGAGCTTCTGCTTGGTGGGAACAATTGCAAATTTCTCGCCAAAGAAGTTGTAAAGTCAAGATCAAGAGTTGGGAGAAGATGAAGAAAAAGCTCCGTGAGCAATTTCTTCCTTTCAACTACACCCAATCACTCTACAAATACCTACACAACTTTAAGCAAGAGGGAAGTGTAGAGGAGTATACGGAGGCGTTTCACCAACTTGTAGTTTGTTTCTCCAGTTTCTCTGTAATTCCAGCTTTAATTCTTAATTTTAATGCAATTCTAGTTCAAGTTCTCAATCAATTGATCTTGATTTCCATCAGTTGGAACCCATGTATGAAATAACATAAATGAGCTAGTGATATGATAAAGCTTCAAATCCCCTAGGAAGCAAATTATCTGCACGGATGTCATCTAACTCACATAATAATCAAGGTGCAAACACACTTAAAGGGAGTGCATGATTTCTAACACCAACGAATTGGGCTCAGCTCCCAAACTATATGTGAACTGCCTCAAATGACTCAGCATCAGCTCATCCACCTTCCTCAACTCCTCTCAACACGCACACAGACAAACTGTTATATATCTATCTAAGATGACCTGCAAATATACTTATCAATTTTTTTAGCACCTTCTTCCTTATAGATTAAAGCTAAACCTTAAACAGAATTTTTTTTTTTTTTGGGAATCGATTGCTTCTTTTCTTGTTTTCTATTGAAGAACTATTAGGCACAAGACGTTAATATTTGAAATTATGCAATGAATTAGCACACACCCAAAAGACTTTGAACGTACAATATGACTAGTTGTAGTCCCATCAATATTATCAGCAAAGTCACATAATGTATGCGCACCACCTCAGACAATCAGAATCAGGAATCACTATGTTATTAAATGCTTTACAATCTAAGGCTAAAGAAAATTTAAACTTTCAAGTTGTTGATGAGAAGAATTATGTAGAAAAGCCAAAAAGAAGTTCCAAACATAGATTTATAACAATGTGCTTACAGAGAAATTTAGAAAACAAACAATTTTATAAATCAGAGGAAAGAATAGGAATTAAAACAACATAGCACATTGGAATGCGTCCAGAAATAAAGTGATCCAACTGGCATTTAGTGAATTGAGCCTAGAAACTATCTTTTAGGGTTGGGAAACTTAAATAGTTAATTTTGATACTGTTTTTTTCCTGGGGCTACATGGAAGGGCTTCTTAATTGTACCATGTGATACATAAAGTCCATTATCGAGAAGACGTCACAATTGGAATGCCATTGGGTCGAGCAATGGATCAAATGATCAGAGCGGTTTATGATATGTGTTATGCTATCTTATTGTACCATCTTCTTCAGTTTTTCCTTTTATTCAATATACATATTGGACCATCTTGTTTTAGTATGTCATATGTATTGTGCGCACTACTATTTATCTCTTCTTTGGCAAACTTAGTTTTAGACTTAGCTTACACTGATCATGCATCCTCAAGTCTAATATAACAAATGAGAAATTCAACATTTTAACACGACCCAAATATGCAATCATCTAGAAAAATAAAGAACAAAACAAGAAAAAGTAAAAATTACAATGAAAAACAGGAAAAGAAACTCACTAGATCAAATTGCTCATCCAAAAGACGAGGGGCCCGGGGCTTGTCGCCAACAATTTCATCTCCTTCTTTCACCAGCTGATTTCCAACTCCATTCTGAAACACAAGGCTACCCACAACTTCTTGTTGGCCCGAAGCACCGGCTTTATCAACCTCATTTTCGGGTTTTTCCTCAACTATATTCAATCTGTTATCCACCTCTTCATCCTCATCCTCTTCTCCTTCTTCCGCAAAGTTTGCCTGAACAACAAAATCCTCTTCCAAGTCCTCATCATCGGAAGCAAACCGCAACAAATCACTATCATCAAGCAATGCAGCAACTTCAGGATCAACAGCTTTCTGAAGCCTCACACCGACGGTCTTAGAGGCAACACTGAAAATCGATTTTTCATTGGAATCAGCATCCCCTTCAGAAATCCGTACTCTCGAAGCATCATATGCCTAAACAAAACAACAACACACATTCACATCAAGCTTATTCCAAAAAAAATTTCTCAGCATCCAAACATAGTAGAAAGAAAAACAAAACCTAATCCAACCTTGACGTCCCGAGGAAGCTCCTCAAGCTTCGCCTTCGGATTCTGATAATACGCGGAGCCACCACCAGTGTTCTTAATCTCCCGCAAGTGCTTCAGATAATTGTAACCGTCATCCGGAAACCCTAGCTCCAAAATCTCCTTCCTCACGTTCTCCAGCAACGGTTTCCTCGCCGGCCCCGCCGCCGGAGTCCCGAAAACCCGATCATCGGCCTCGTTATCATTGTTATCCTCTGGCGCATCCGCGAATATCGAATCGGAATCACCTTCGCCTTCGTCTTCGTACTCGCCGGAGCCGGCAAAGACGGAGACAGGGTTATTGTCGATGCGGACGAAGACTCGGTCATTACCAGGTGAGTCGTCGTAAATGGGATCGGACGAGTCGCGGGCGATTAATTGGAACGTTGCGGATTTCTTTTTGTCGATGAATTTCTTTTTCCTGCCCATTTTTTTTTTTAAGTGAAATCTCTGATTGTTTCGATGTAAAATATTTTACATGTAAAATATTTTCATTGAAAACATTTTCAAGGGTTTGGCAAGATTAGACCTTTGAAAATGTAAATAGCCACCTGCCTCCAAATACAAGCACACCACCACTACTGACCACCTGGGAAAAAAAAAAGCCACCACCGCCCTGCCGCCACCAAAATCTAGTGACTACACACCACCACAACAACAACCACCAACAGGAAGCAACAATCCCAAATGTAAACAAAAATTCCAAAATCAAAGATCAATGAAACACACTCTTATTCAGCCACCATCAAAACCCACGAACCACCACAACTATAGTAGTCGTTCCGGCCACCAACCTCAAAACCAAACCTGAAAACACCAAACCCAGCCCACCAAAATCCAACACCAATGACCCAGCCCACTAAAACCCATCACTGACGACCCACCCCACCACCGAGAGGGACACTGGCACTCAGATCTGACGACGATCCACCCCACTACAAACCTTATCACCGATCGGCACCACAAAAGAGGCAGCGGTCGTCGATGGGTGGTGCTGCTGGTGGGTAGCACTGGTCGGTGAGTGGCTCCGGTAGGTGGGTGGCGCCGCTGTTGGGTTGCGCTGGTCAGTGGGTGGCGCCACCAGGTTTTGGGAGAGAAGGTTTAGGTTGAGAAGGAGAGAAAATTGAGAGAGAGAGAAGAGATAGCGGGAAAGGGAGAGAATAGATAGCTTGAGAGTTGTCGGGTGAGAGTTAAAGAGAAATTGTAAAATATTATCAAAATTTTAAATGTAAAATATATTTTACACAAATTTGCTTGAGTTGATTTAGCTGATTAAAAATATTTAATTAATTTATGAGAGAATATTTTCTTACAAATATTTTACGTCAAAACAAATAAAGCACAACGTAAATTGAAAGCAGCTGGGTGAGATTGAGAATGAATTGAATAAACCCTAGCTGTTGATCTGTCTAAAGAGTAAATTAAAATGACTGTCGTTTTCTTAAAAAAAAAAAAAATTAAAAATTGTCGTTTTGTTAAGAAGATAAAGAAATAAAAAAGGTTTCCACTGTCGGGTCTTGATTCTTGAACCCAAGTCTCTCGGATGAGAGACGAGCATCCTAACCAACTAGACTACAACGGAGTGTTTAAAGCTAAATATAAAAACATGATATATATATATATAGGTAGTCGGTCTGAACCCAAATACACTTCCAAACGTAAACTTTACTTTATTTCTAAGCTAGTTGACCTTATAATAAATTTTACACAATACTTGTATGATAACTAACTATTATGGTTTAACCTAACAGCCTAAATTCATGACATATTAGGGATATGGTTAGAGACTACATTGGATCATAAGCTAATTGTAAACTAACCATAAGACTTTGTACAAGTTATAATATGTATTACATGTACTACAAAAATACAAGTTGTATAAAGTCATATAAGTATATTGAATATAAATTGATATTTTTTATCCCCCTCAAACTCAAAGTGCCCATGTAAGCGTAAAGACAACTTGAGTTTGAAATGCAAAATGTGGAATGTAATGTGTAAAATAGATGTTGATGACACTTTGTGGTATTGACCGGTGACAATCAATTGGAGGATGGTTATTATGGTCAACTAATGGTTGTACCGGTGACCATAATGATGAAATCAGCAAATGAAAGTGTTGTGGGTGGCTGAATGATAGTGACACCCATAATTGGAATAATGACATTGGTTGTGATTGTTCAACAATTGGTTCAAGGGTTTCATTATCATATACCCTTGTGAGGATTGTCTTTGATACCATATTATAATTTTTATGTGATTAAGAATGTGAGAGTGAAATTGAGACCTAAAATAAATATTAGCGTGATTCAGCTCGATAGCTTATATATACAATATCAAGCCTTAACAAACTTCACATTTACTATAAGTTATATAAGTAAATTGAATCTAAGCCGATGAGTTGTTGTGCAAAGAGACAAACAAAAAGGGGGGTTTTTGGGAGGAGGGCGGGGGGTGGGGGGGGTGACTTTTTGTTTATAATTGCAATCCTCGAGCTTGGGCTTCTCAAACCTTAGAAAAAAAAAACTTCCAAATCATCAGGCCAATTGTAAAAACTTCCAAACCTTACATAAACATTTATTATTTCTCACCTACCTTCAATCACATTTATTGCGATTAATATTGTCATCAACTTGCAGCCAAGACGTGTCTTCTTGAAAGTGTCCCATCGATTAAGCAAAGGAACTCATTCCAATAAAAAATTCTCACTTAATTAAAATTGCTAAATTAATAGTTAGTTTATGTTTGAAAAAATCTTTGACTCAGTAATTTTAAATAGGTGAGAGTCTTTTAATGAAATGGTAAACAAGTGTAATGCAAAATTGAAGGATGCCACGCCGACTCCAGGTGTATAGAAGATTTTCGTTTCCCACATAGGAAGTTACATCACGTGATGTCACGTGTCAAAGCTCCCGCGTGCGCACAGATAAATAGCCACTCCCATTTCATAATTCACTCATTCAACGAAGTTGGTGCAAATGCGATTTTGAAAAAGTAAAAGGCGGTTCGGTTAAGTACGAGAAATTATAGAGTTCTCTGGTAGACCACGTCATTTGTCCACCATTCCACTAAAAAACTTCCACTTGTTTAAAATTGCTGAATCAGTAATTAATTTCTATTAAAAAAAATTTTCTAACTAACAATTTTAAATAAGTGGAAGTTTTTTAGTGGAATGATGGACCATATCACTTGTCCACCATGTGCATCTTATAATTTCTCTTTAAGTACATATATTTGAATCAGTCACTTGCTTCCAATTTTCACTATTAAATACTGTGATATTCACATTCTAACTCTGAAGTTCAAATCGAAACAGATTAATGGTTGATTAGGGTTTCAATATTATTGAAGAGTCATGGAAATGGAGATTTCGGTATTGACGCCTTCACAGCGATACGCTGCAGCAGCTCTGTTTGCACTTGCAATTCACCAGTCTCAGCTCCACCAAACTCAACCTCTAAATAGTTTGGTCACTCTGGATGAGGAGTGGATTGAAGAAGGTGTAACTATAAGCGAAGGAAAAAACGCTTCGGTTTTCGAAGATCCTCATCTTTGGGTCCACGAGAAATCTGGCTTGCTTTGGCCTGTTTTCAAGTACTCTTTTTGTTGTTTCTTTCTTTTACTATATATCTATGCATTTTGTTATTTTTGTGAATAAATTAACAATTGTTAATATGTGAGATTTAAAAAACTGGGAGGTAGAGTGTAAACAAGTTCAAAATCAGGATCTTCTAGTAAATTTAATCATTTAACTAGTTTTAAAGATTGTTAGGTCAATAAGATTCCGTGATATATACAACAACAACAAAGCCTTAATAGGTATTCTATGATTGAACAATACTCTTGATCCGCTTCTCCACTTCATCTACCCTAATTTTATCCTATGATTCACATCCTTTTCAATCTCTCCATCTTTATAAATTATTAATCCAAGATATCAAAAGTTGTTGCAATACTTAATTAAAAGCCTTTAGATTCTAGAGCGTCTCGTCAAATTTCTAACTTGGCATTAACTCTACTTCTAGTTTCAACTTTCATCCACTGAAACTATATCATTTGCAAAGAGCATACACCAAGACAATATATATATATATATATATATATATTCAATTATATACATATATTTTAAATTCTTAGGAGTTTGTAATTCTAAGGATAGTTGGGAATTTTTGTATGAATATGGACAGGCATGCCCATATTCATACAATAGAATTTTAAATCAACTCATTTGGTTGAATATGGACAGGCATGCCTAAACAATAGAATTTTAAATCAACTCATTTGATTGAGATTAATTTGCAATGTCCTTCTTCATCCAAATTAGTGTTTTAGATTCGGGATAGATTATTGTGAAATCAAGATGTTGATTGTAGAAATTTGTAGGATGGATAAATGGCCATTGCTTTTATTAATTTATATACTAATTTGAATGGTAGACTTGACATTATAAATTAATTTCTAATTAGGATGTTGATTGTAACTTTTTGGAGTTTCATATGAATGATTGTAATTAACCCCAATTTTTTGTTTCTTGTTTCAAATTATTGAAAGTTATACCTTGGTTAGAATTTCCCAACAAAGGATTAATTACAACCATTCACAAATTTTGCGCACTAAACAAGTAGAATTTTAAATCAAGATGTACTATTTTTCACAATTAAGCATGATTTGTTATGATTGGTGCAAAATAAAAGTAATGTCATTAGTGAATCAAAGTAAAAACGACATTACTTTAATCACAACGTGTAATGACATTGTTTACTTACAGCTTTGGCCATATCCATTAGGCAAGATCCTAGAAGGTCCAACTCCGAACCACCAAATATGTCAGATTTGCTCATGTTATCAGGGACGGCAGGAATGAAAAGTGCTAGTAGCCCTCCAATCACAAGCTCTTGTGCTCTAGCAATTAGGAAGGACTCCATGTCCTTGGCAAATTGAGTTGCATGGGCCTCCTCAACTTCCTTTGGTGCATTTGTGTAGAAAATCCTTCCTTTATTCCAAGCAGGTGACCCTTCATCCATAACTTCTTTTGGGACATTTGACAGTCACTGTAGTGCATAAGAGGAATGAATAAAATGAAGAGATGCCTTGGGAAACAAGCGGCCGTAGAAAGAACCTGGTACCCCAGCTGCAAAGTATTGCCTATTGAGAGGGAGGGAGATGAAGAGAGTGTTGAAATCATTGGAGAATTGGTCATTGAAGAACTCCATAAATTTTGGGGTTTCAGTATTTTCTCCTTTCGATATGTATTTGAGTTCTATGGCTTCTATTATGTTTTTTACTGAGAAGAAAGTATTAGGTCTAGTAGAACAACCCAAGTCCGCAACACATATTGGGTTTAGAGACCCTGAAAGGGTGTTGATGTCAAAGTGATTGGCTATAGCCTCGTTGATCTTTTCTTTGGCAACTTCCACAACTCCTCCCTGCACAGCACAAGTGGTGATTATCATTTTTAATATTCATCATAATTAGAATCATGAAAATCATATAACAGTAGCAAATTTTGGAATGCAATTTGATTAGAAATAAACTTAAAATTTTGGGTTATTAGTTTCAAAACAATATCAAGTCCTGAAATTGTTATTTCCGCTATATTTTTGCGACAGAATTTAACGCATAAATACTCATCTTCTGTAATTATATTTCTTTATAAAATTCTTTCAGTTAACCATCCCCGAATTTTTTTTCTAAATAACAATAAATATTAAAAAAATTAGTTAGTTGTCACGTTGCAAAAGAATGTTGAAAACTAATATCTCAAGTGTCTAAAACTCAAGTTCCAATATAAAACTCAAGTTTTTAATTCTTGATTTGCATGTGGTGGTAGCTGAGGTGGAGGAAAAATCCACATAGAACTCGAGTTTTTAAAACTCGATTTCCTAGGTGGAACTCGAGTTTTAAAGACTCGAGTTCCATAAAGACATTTCACACCCCATAACAGACACGAAGGGACAACAAATCTGAACAACAAATCAGAAATCCCAAATCAGAAACACCTACATGAACCCAAATCTCCCTAACCCAGGAGTGACGGAGGCAGCGACGGCGAAGCTCTGTTGTGTTCTTCTTCATCCTATTCTTCCGTGGGTTCTTGTTCTTCATCATCAGATCGCTGCGTTCTTCAAGTCTCTTCGTCTCTGTTCTTGCTGCATTCTTCAGGTTTTGTGTAAAGAAGTCTAACATCGAGTTTGTAAGACTTGGTTTTGGTTTTTATTTTTTAAGAACTCGAGTCTTATAGACTTGAGATCTATGTGGCACTTCAAGCCCAGTCAGCAATTCACAGCAAGTGCAAAGTGAGTTTCTAAAACTTGTTTTTTAATTGGATCTCGAGTTTCTAAAACTCGAGATGCTAGTTTTCTTAAATCTTTCAAACGTTGTCTAACTTACTACATACAACCCCCTCACACCATTCCTCTGCAAATTCCCCCTCCATCCCCAGTTCTTATGAACAAAAGAGTTCTTACATCTCATAGGTGGGGCTGTAACATAGAAATTATCTCTTCAATTTTACAGAAGAAAGATTCAATTCTTAGATTGACATTACCCCTTGTAAAGCCAATATTTCTTACTTCCTTGTTTAGATTCTTTTACCTTTAAGAATTTTTTTTTTTTAGTGCTCCAATGATATTAAAGGCTACTTAAAAAATTATTAATTATTCCACTCCTTTTTGTAGTAGGTTTGGTTGAGTCTGCTTTTGTTTGCCACTACATGTGTTCCCTGCTTAAGTACTCTTTGCCTTTCATCACAGTAGGGACAAAAATCAGGATTTGATCTTTGCCTCTTTGGGGACCCAAACATAAATAAAATTTTGTTCGGGCCATTTCAAAATAAAGAATAAACTAAAATTCAAATGTTTATAATAAAACAAATGTCTATTCTGTATTAACAAAACAAAATAAAATAAAAAATTTGATACATTTCAACTCAATAAGACTTTATTATAAGAAAAATACTAAAGTTATTACAAATTTTATTACATACTACTTATAAACTGATGTGGTAATGTATATGATCGGTGAATTTTGAACACCTATTGTTGACAATATTCATATTCATTACATAGTTACAATAGAAAATAGAAGAGTTAGTTTCATACTTCACTTATAAACCAATTCACCCACTATTGATTTTTAAGTCTTTATTAGCAATTGATCAATGAAAATGATTCAATTTATAAAAAACAAATGGAACAAAATGGAGTTTATGAAAGAATGGAACAAATAAATCATAAATGTGTAGCACGCCCAAAGGAGGTTATTTGGGCATGCTAGCGTGCCCATAGGCATGCTTGTGTGCAGTTGTTTAGGCCATGGCAATCCAACGTTGGCACACAGCCAAAAGCCATGGCATACATGCATGCACACTACCTAGGCCATGACAACCCAACATGGGCATGCAGCCAAAGGCCATGGCATGCGTTTGTGCACGATGCCTAGGCCATAGCAACCCAACATGGGCATGCACCCAAGGCCATGGCAGAATAGAATAAAATGAAATATGCATACCAACCATCAATTTATATTTTTTTAAATATGGATAAAATTCAATCTCCATCTTTGCTTCATTAAAATAATGAGTCTTTTTCTTGAATGAATGATTATCATTAAAATAATGAGGGTTTTTCTCAAATAAATAATTAGAAGGGTCTTTCTCAAAGGAATGATTAGAAGGGACTAGAATAAAGCTATACCATGTATATAACCACTGGCTTGTACATATGAACATGGTGTCCATGTGAATATAAAAAAACTTTATTTAACTTAAATAGTTTTTCACTAAGTTTAGGTCTTAGTACAATATTGAGCTGAGCTTAATTGCATATATTATTACTTCCCTCAATTCCTTCATGGATGGAAGACATATGGGCAAGTTAAAATTGTTCACTTTTTTCTTGCTGGTTAGCCCCTGCAAAATATAAAAAGTTCATTAGATAGTGAGCTAATTTATCTCATTGCATGTCCAGCTTCAACACCCTAAGTTTCACTTGTGAAATCTAGTTAAATGGTGGTTTCTATACAAATAAGAGACCAGGGTTTGAATCCTATTTACACTAACGTGGAACAAATTTTGTCATAAAATATTCCTAACTCACAAAAATGATTATCATTTGCATCTTATTAGTTTTCCTAACCTTTTGCATCCAATGCCCATTCAATAATTTTGTTGAAAATGCATTAGTTGTTTAAAAAAAAATTTATTAAAAAAAAAAATTCAAAAGAAGATTGAACTAAAAAAGTAATAATTAAAAAAAAAAAACAACCAAAAACAATTTAGTGTCATTATAATATAGGCATTAATTTCCTTCAATAATGTCAATTAGTAATTATCAATAAATGCATAATAAGTAATAGATGCTATGAAAAGAGACATTTATTGTACTGACATAATAAGTGTGATGATGTAATCTCATTTTAATGATGTGGCTTATTTTTATTGGCCAAGACAACAAGACCAGCAAGACTACCTAAGAATTTCCCTATCTGAAGATAGTCAAACCATCATCTTGGAGCTGCTGGCATGATGGGTATCTAGGCCCAGTACACATCTTTGTACCTTGCAGGATGATAGGCAAATTATGTTATCTTCCTTTAATGACAATCAAATTTAATCATGTGATTCAACTACATAATTGATCCTGGCAAATCTAAGGTCCAGCATCTAAGTTTTACTCATTTCTTTTACACCTATATTTTGGATTTTGCAAGAGAGAGAAGATTCAAAGTAACAACCTCCGTTTCTTTGGACATAGTCGATAGTCCCAATGAATTGTGTTACTGTTGGGTTGCAATGTGAAGATTAATACTAATATAGCCAAACAAAAATAAGATATTCTGTCATTCAGCAGAGAAAACCACTGGTAGAGTAATACAAGATAGTGTCATGAAATTTTTAAATGAATACTTGGCAAATACAAAATCAGAGGCTTTCCACAGAAACCACTCAAGCATTTGAAAGAACACCAACTAGTAACCATGAACAATATTCATTTATGTGCAACTCCCAACATAATGCAGTTATGCACTGTTTTCTGTTGTCCAATTGACTTGGGGCAAAAAATTATCTCATATTTTTCTTTAAATATTTTATCCCTATACTATTTCCAAATGATACAACACAAAATGAATCAGGACCAACCAAAAAAAACACCAGCATGATACACACAAGTTACATGGTTCAACTTCTCATGGTTTATGCTGTGCATAGATTGATGTACGGACAGCTTGGCGAGAAGAAAGAGTTTTCCCATTAACAAGAACTTGTTCCAAGAAATCTATACGAATTGACTTCAACTGGTAGTGCTGTTCCAATATACACAAATAAAAAGAGACTCAGGAATAAGAATGGTCTCATTATTTAACTTAGGCGCATCAATTAAAGGAATAAGCATATTTTTATAGTTACCCCTAAAGTTAAATAATACAATATTTCATGAAACAGAATGTATCAAAGCAAGTTAGTTTTTATATCTACGAATCAAAAGGCAAGAAATGTCAAGAAGATGCACAAGAATGTGCCTTTTCCTCCCAAGAAAAATCAAAATGACAGTAATAAGGTTCCAATAAGGTTGGCTGATCTCCTTCTTTGATCTGTGAGGACAAGGGATGGTTCTAATATTACTTGAACAAATGAAAGACAAAAAAAGAAGACAACTGTTTGCAAATTACATGCAAGTTGAGAACAAATCAATATATTTAATTTTTATGAATGATCACTTAATCCTCTATTTACCTTATGCATGACCTCAGTACTTACAGGTGGAAGTAACAGCATGCCAGAACTTGAAAATGAAGTCATTAGAAAACTATTCGCTGAACCACACAAGAATGCAAATGTGCCTTAAAGCACACACATGCTCATGCACTCATGGAATCCAAGGATTATGGAATCTCTTTTTCCAGTAGAAAAGCCTCAAAACCAAGACATATTTCATGATGTGGAATGGTGTTGAGAGAAAATTCCACTATAGTCTTAACCGTTACATGGCCAGATTTGGCTGGTATAGCTGGAACATGAAGGTTTATCAAATAGTGAATCAAGAAACTAAATATTTATCCACCACTGGGCCTTGTAGCCTGGTGGTATCCGGTACCATGTGTATCTATGAGCTCGGGGGTTCTATCCCCCATAATTACCTAGCAAAAAAAAAAAAAAAAAAAAAAAAAAAACTAAATATTTATCCAGGAGTGAAAGTCAACCCATTGAGTTAGTATTCCAATTATCATCATCATCATTATAAGTATTAGCAGCAGCATAGTCCTAGAAGTAGTAAAGTTAACTGGCCATTAATGCCAGTACAAGTCATTTTTGGGACCAAGACTTTGTTTTTGTGATTGGTAAGTTACACACATCCAAATGGTTTTGAACCCACAACCTTAACCTCCACTCATTCTTGAAAATCGAAATAATTAAGACAGACTACAATAAAAACAAAGGAAAAAGAGGACTAAAAAATCTTTTTTTGGTGTGTGTGGTAGCTGTGATATCTCCACCATGTCTTCAATAAAGAATCAAAATTTTCCACCCGACAAGTCATGGACATGCAGGCAACCAATAATAGTTAGCATTCCGTACAGGCACATAAACCAATACATAGCAACGCTCAATTCCGTATTGGCCCGAATACTAGGCCATACCGAAGTGTTTGGGGAATTCCAGCCAATTCCTGCCATTTCGGACGAAAACTCTGTTTCATCTACCAATAGAATTTGAGCTAAGTTTTTTTTTTTTTTTTTTTTTTTGAACCTTAGGTTTTTGATAATTTCTTCCTCCCTCAAATCAGACCTTTTGGCCTCTCATTTCTGGCACTCTAACTCTCATCTCCCATGAACTCGCCAACTTGGGCACTCAGCACTCATCACAGCAAGTGAAAAGTCACAATATCGAGTCTCAGCACTAGGCAACCACAGCTCTACCTCACTCTGGCTGTCTGGCAAGCTCATCCACTCCCAACAAGGTACATTTGCCTGAGCTTCTTGATGGAGAAGACTTGGATTGGGAAAGTATCANTAAAAAAATTCGTCAAAAGATCTTTCACAATTTCCCTAGGTTAAATATGATCTATCAGGGTCCCTAGGTTTTCAAGCAAATGCTTCAATCAATTTATTAAAAATGATATAAACTGGTGACAAAAACATGAGTATCAAGCATTGTGCCAATCCACATCAAGATAATAAAGAAGAGAATTACATATGCTTCCATCAATAGGAAAGCAACTTCAATTAATACTGAAGCATTTAAAATGTATATTGAGCATAATTACGATACCATATTTATAAACATAAATAAATGAAATTTGTATACAGTCCAATCATAAAAAGAAGCATGCAGTCCTATAATAACCATGTAAAGAGTTTCAAAATTTGTTTGCCTTTGTTTAATGGTAAGTTACAGGAGTGTGTGGGACTTTAAATCCACAACATCACCTTTAGATTTTGTACAATTTAGTTAGTTTTTTTCTTTTTTTTCTTTTTTGAAAAAGTAAGTTACCCATAAACCCTCACCCCCCATCTGTTCTTATGGGAAAAGAAAATGCTTCTTGAGCCAGAACTCATTGGAAACCAATGTCAATTTAGTTAATTTTTTTTTCACATTGATCTTTCACTAGTGGAAACCATTGTTTAGCATCTAATAAACGGTGCAAATAAGCATTGGAAAATTCAAGCATTCCTTCTATTAGAGAATGTTGTAAATTTTTATTGTGTCCCTAGCTTAATTGAATAAAAATAGAACATCAAAGAAAATAAATGTTAGGATTCTACAAATGATTACAAAATTAGAGTTTAGAGATATGAATAAGTGGGTAATTGTATACACAAAGTTTTTTTGGATACATCAATAAATTTTTTTTTTGATAAGTAGAAATACATCAATAATTGGGGAAGAGAAATTTGAATGATGGAATTTTTTAGAAACACTAGAAGGTGTCAATCAATTGAGCTACAAGTACAAGGCTCTTAGCTTATTGTAATGAGAGATTATGCATTTATGACAAATGATAAGATTTATTTGGCTGGAATAACAATGAAATCTAATTGTTGCGTTCAAGAAGGACAAACAATATGATTAATTTATCAATTTCTGGATTTAAGAAAAATGATGATCCTTCAACTTTGTGAGTGAAGCGATTAAACAACTCATCCAGGATATCATTTCCAAAATGTTTTTCAATTATTCCTTCCAATACAGCTCTCAAGTATAAAGAACGCAGCGAGGCGCTCTGCAAGATAAGATGCTTCTTCTGGTTATTCAATAATTCCATTCTCTTAATGCTGAAATTTCCATTTCTTTCTATCAATGCCTTCAACTTCTTGGGAGGGGTGTAATAAGCTGGCACATTAAAAGAATCCACTTTTGCTTCCTCGACTAATCCCTACAATAAAGAACAACCTTAATAACCTAATGTAACAACCACGGTCTATGCTAACCTTCATCCTATAATTGCTGTTGTCGAGTGTCAACTTACAAGGCATTTTTATATACACTCTAGTCTAGAATATAGATATTGCAATAAACACCCTTATTCAAGATTAATTCACAATGTCTATCTAGTATCCACCATCTAATCTAGTCAAAGTATCATATTGTGGGAAAATTAGTGTCAATTTCTCATAACTTTGGTGAATATTGTCCCTTAATTTGCTAATTTTAATATTGATATAAATTGTAAAGTAGACAAATTATAAATTGATCTCAAATTTTGAGGTTGGTGGAATATTTTTGAAGTGCATAATATTGTAAATGTCCCATTATAGTTTAGGATGGATAATTTATATTTCAATTCCACTTGGTGAAAGTTGAACTAATTTGGGATAAAGTTTTTATCCAAACCATGTTATAGGAGATTACTTCAACCTATTACATGACATTTTATAAGACTATCCATATATACAAGGAAAAAACCTATCACATGTTTAAATAAAATCATTTAATTAAAATTCCACTTTAATACTTACTTGAGTTGTCACATAGTGCATTGGGGGAATGGAAAATTGTGTCCTAGCTATATATCCTGCTAACCAGTGTATGTGGAAAAAAACCAACTAAATTATCAATCGCATCAGTCACCCTAGTTTAATGGAGAGGAATTGCTTACTTACCACTTTGGCCATATCCATTAGGCAAGATCCTAGAATGTCTAGCTCTGTACCAGTAAATGTGTCAGAATTGCTCATGACATCAGGGACGGCAGGTACAAAGAGTACTAGTAACCCTCCAACTACAAGCTCTTGTGCTCTAGAAAACAGGAAGGACTCCATGTCCTTGGCAAATTGAGTTTCATAAGCCTCCACAACTTCCTTTGTTGCATTTGTGTAGTGAATTCTCCCTTTATTCCATGCAGGAGAACTTTCATCCGTAATCTCAATGGGAATCTTGGAGAGCCAGTTTAGTTTTTTTTTTTTTTTTTTTTTGAAAAAGTAAGTTACCCATGCACCCTCACCCCCCATCCATTCTTATGGGAAAAGAAAATGCTTCTTGAGCCAGAACTCATTGGAAACCAATGTCAATTTAGTTAATTTTTTTTTCACATTGATCTTTCACTAGTGGAAACCATTGTTTAGCATCTAATAAACGGTGCAAATAAGCATTGGAAAATTCAAGCGTTCCTTCTATTAGAGAATGTTGTAAATTTTTATTGTGTCCCTAGCTTAATTGAATAAAAATAGAACATCAAAGAAAATAAATGTTAGGATTCTACAAATGATTACAAAATTAGAGTTTAGAGATATGAATAAGTGGGTAATTGTATAAACAAAGTTTTTTTTGATTTGTATACACTAGAAAGTCTGGGATTTGAGCATTTACTCCTTTTGATTTGTATTTGAGTTTTATAGCCTCTACTATGTTTTGCACTGTAATGAAGGTATTGGCTCCTGTAGAACAACCCAAATCTACTATACAAACTGGGTTTTTAGAACCACAAAAGGTCTGGATGTCAAAGTGATTGGCTATAGCCTCGTTGATTTTTTCTTTGGCAGCTTCCACAACTCCTCTCTACAGAACAAGGGGTGATTATCATAATTAGAACCATGAAAGTCACTATATATTTTTTGATTTGACAAAGAACTCTAACATAAGCTAGATTCGGAATGATATTTTCTAGGAAATGAAATAAAAGAATTTTGAGTGATTAGTATTACTTCCAACATTCAATCACCTCTCCTATATTTTGCAAAAATGAAAGTTCTATGTCCTGGGTACAACCTTTCTTTGTTTTTATATTAAAAGACTGTCATGCCCTCAAATTGTGATTTCCACCATATTCTCTCAGGATAATGTAATGTAAAGATACTCATCTTCTGCAATTGTTTTTCTTAAACAGTACTTTCAATTACTCATCCCAGGTTCTGTGTAGAAAATAGTTATTGACTCTCATAGGAAAGCAACTTGGTCCACTGTGCTTGGAAATTACAAGTGATGCTATGAAGCAGGACAGTATAAATTAATTTAGTTTCCAACAGATTTCATACAAGACGTTGATGCTTTCAACAAACACACCAATGAACGGCAGGAAAAGTGAAAAAAAAAAAAAAAAAAAAAAAGTTCTAAATATTAAAGAATACCTGATAATTGGAGTGAGAATAGCTATAAGGTCCCTCTCCTCCATTCGGTGCATATAATTCAGGCAATTCATGAGTCCTTTTGTCCTCCATTCTCTCTCACAGAGACATACAGACTCAGATGCACCTGCTATATGTAATTTTTTTTTTTTTTATGTGCATGCCTTTCGGAGTTTGTTGAGAAAAGATGTAGCTCAATTGATGGAGTTGTAGAGAAGGAATCGGTATTTTAGGATTTTAAAAAAAAAAAAAAAGAAAAGCAAAATAACTGTTTTTTTTAATACATATCAAATTAATTTCTATAATCTTATAAAAAAAATTTCAAAGTTTAATTAAAATCTAGAAAATAATCTATATTTGATTCTAAACTTAGTTTTGCGAAAATTCATTTATAAATTATAATATATAAAATCAAAGATTTCGTAAAAACTTTTTTTTAGGTGAAACTTAAGTTTGAAAATATTTATGCCATCGTTACAATGCAAACTAAAATGGTAAAAACATTTTTTAAACCCAAAAAAAAAAAATTTTAAGATTTTTTTTTGGGGTGGTGAAACTTTAGTTTGACAATATTTATGGCCATAGTTACAACGCAGAATGGTAACAACTCTCTTTTTTTTTTTTTTCTTTCTTTTTTTTGGGGGGGGGGGGAGGGGGGTTTAAACTTTTAGCTTGACAATATTTATGGCCATCATTTACAATGCAAACTGAAATGGTAAAAACTATTTTTTATTTTTTTTATTTTTGCGTTGAAACTTCAGTTTGACAATATTTATGGCATCATTACAATGCAAACTGGAATGATAGATAGAATTACGGCGAAAATTTTATTTTGGCCTTTACATTTTAGAGTTATTGTCAATTTGGTCCATACCATAAAATTATAGTTTTTTTTTTTTTCATTTTCTTGGCTACCAGGCACAAAAACACAATTCAAAATTATCAATTTTCAACTCCAGTAGTTATACATATCAACTCAAACAACTAAAAAATAACCCAAAGTTGGACCCATAATGATTGCAAATTGAAAATAAAATAGACCAATTTAACTATTATCAAAATGTAAGAAATAAATTAATGGTAACCCGAACCAAAATGTTATTTTTTGGTTAAAAAAGTTAACCACACCAAGCTAAAATTGTATAGAAATGAGAGTTGATATGCAGTGGCGATGCCACATTCAGGCCAGAGTGTTTTATATATAATAATTAAAAAAAAAATTATTTGTTTACCCTTAAAAAAAAATTAAGAACACCCTCAACCAAAAACAGATTTCGGGTCTAAACAAAAACTCTTGATTGCCCATACAAAATAATGAAAATATAAACCTATAATCCAAACAAAACAGATATAGATCAGTAATGGAGGTGAGGAGACGTTATGCTAGGTAGAGGCAGCTTGAGAGAGGAGCATGGAGGTGCTATTAGGGATGAACGATGCTTGTTGAAAGAAGCATGGTGGTGGCATAAAATGATTCTTGAGGAGAACATTGAGAGAGAAGAAAAGTTGTGACTAAGAAATAAGGACGAAGAAAGAATAGAAGAAAGAAAAGAGGAAAATGATCTGAAGAAAAATCTAGAAGAGACATAATAGGGATAAGATGTAAAGCACGTGTGAAAAGAGAGAAAAAAAGGTTAAAACAAAAATGCACATAAGTTAAAAAAAGAAGAAAAGCCTTGGAGGTTTCTGGAACTATAGGTCCAATGTTTTCTCTGGGCTATGCTTGTAAAGCTCCTAGGCCGGGTTTCTTTTTGTTTTTTCTTTTGTTTGTTTTATTTTTTTATTTTTTTCTTCTGATTAATACACTTCAACCATTTCAGTCACAAAAAAAAAAGAAAAAAAAGAAAAAGAAAAAAGAAGAGAAGACCTTACGTAGAAAACAAAGGAAAAGAGAAAAAAAGTTATTAAAAATTAAACTAAATTAAAGGGTTGGCCTTGGGTTATGACATGGGTATAATTTAAGGCTTGGGTTTATCACTTGATTGACCCACTCAACTTTTAATTACGTTATACATATTAATTATACACTTAACAAATTATAGAAGACAATTGATAAACAAATTAAACAACTAAATTATGTTAGGCTAAACAATAATGAAATAATACATTATAAAAGACAAACAAATTAAATTATATTAGGCTAATGTTTCAAAAAAAAATTTATGTTAGGCTAAACAATAATTAATAATTTTATAATTAATGATACAATAATATAACAAATTATTGTTTATAAAAGACAAAAAAATTAATAAAACAACAATAATTAATAATTTTATTAATATTTCAATGAACTTATAATTTATTGTTTATTATTTTGCTAGAATTCTGAACAAATATTTGATAAGAAAACCATGTAAAAAGCAATTGTAAACTTTATGTATTTGCGTATTTTTTTATTGTTGTTGTTGTCAATATACAAAATTTTCTTTTTATTAAATTGTGTAATTTATACTGATCGAGGAGCACCCTGAAAAAAATTTCTGAAATCGACACTGTTGATATGAATGATAGATTTGTATGAGTCATGATAAATACAAAGCTGGACTAGTTATTTGCCGGCTCAGAAACTGTCCCTAGTACAGAAAAGCTGTGAACAAGAAAATGTTTAGCCGATTGCAGCAATAGAAAACAAAGATCATAGGGGACCTGGGCACCTGGCCACTGACTCTGTACTTGAAAACAACAAAAAATTTATGGCGGTTTGCAGCTTGGATTTTTGATGTTGGACGTAGGATCTGGCAAAGTGTGATCACGATGCAACTTATCAAGCTTCATAGTGATCACGTTTGGTAATGTCCAGATGTGACTGACATGAGTCTATTGAGGTCCAATTATAGAGGATGTCAAATAAAATTGGTAGGATGCACAGTTACTAAAAAATTTAAGATGGTACATTTAAAAAAAAAAAATTCATTTTTAAAAAAATTCTTAAACACAATCATTTTCATGACATTTTTTATAATAGATAAATGTGTTGATGTCAAATTAATTGGCTACGGCCTCTTGACCTTTTCTTTGGCAGCTTCCACATCTTTCGTTCTATATTATATATATATATATATATATTAGAACCATGAAAATCATCAAAGAGTAGAGGAATTTGGTATGTTATTTTCTTATAAATAAATTTAAATAATTTTGGGTGATTAGTTTCAAAACAGTATCTTGCCCTCAAATTGTTAGACTTATTTCCACTATATTTTATCAGGAGAATTTAAAATAAAAATACTCATCTTTGGCACTTGGTTGTCTTTGTACATTGAATTATATATCCATCCTCAGCTCTTTACGAACAAATGCGTTCTTATATCTCATAAGTGGGGCTATAAGATAATTTAGTTCCAAATTAGTTTGAAGTTATTTTTTTTCAATTCGTTAAGTAACACATGACTAAAACTGCACATAATTAATCTCTTTAATCACCACATAATAGATTAAGGCAAAATACCCAAATTAGTTTTGAGCTAAAACTTTTCGACAATAATAGATATCCAAATTACTTTTAAGCTAAATGCCATGAGTTCTCCATAAATATCTTCAAGTTCCAAAAATAAAAAAAATAAAAAAAATAATCATAGTTACAATCCTGACCTAAAAAGTACCGATAATTGGTTCACTAATTGGTAATTCGAAGTGATTGTTATCGAGTAGGTCAATATCAATCATTTTAGTGTCCCACATATTTTTAAAAAGTTGTAGCTGCTTTAACGAACACCATTAAATGGCGATGTGATACAAACCACCAAATAGGAAAATAGATCAAAAAGTATATTTGATAGGTGGACTTCTAAGCATAGCTCTCTCTCTCTCTCTCTCTCTCTCTCCGAGAGACGGAAATTCACGTATAAATTCTTGCTATATATTTCTAGGTGCATGTCTTAATATGTTTGTTGAAAATAATTGTCATTATAAGAGCATTACAATTGATGCAATATATAGTCGTCTAAGAGCATTCGTATCAGTGTGTTTAAAGTCATATAAACATCAATTTTTACACATTTTTGCTCAAAAATGCACTCTATCAGCTCTTCTAAAATTGTATAAAAATGTGTATTTCTTTACACGAGCTACAGTAAACGTGTAAATATACACGGCTACTGTAGCTCGTGTAAAGAATAATTTATTCATTTCCATTCGCTCGTTTGTTTCTCTCTCTTCTCCGGCTCAACAAACTCAGTATCTCATCTTCCTCTTTTTCCTAAGATGCACACAACCAGACAAATCAACACACAAACACATCCAGACAAATCAAAACACAAACACATCCAGACAAATCAACACACAAAATAGAGATACACTTGCTTTAAAAAAAAAAAAAAAAAAAAACACAGATAGACAAACACGGAGATCGGAGATCGGCGATGCAGATCGGAGATCGGCGATCGGCGATCGGCGATGCGGATCAGAGCTGTGGCGGATGGGTTTTGTGATTTGGTGGTGAATCGGTGATGCGAAGCTTCGGTGGTGGAGATTTGGTGGTGGATCGGTGGCGTTTGGTGGTCGGAGCTGTGGCGGATGGGTTTATGGTGGATCGGTGATACGGGGCTGTGGAGATCGTTGATGCGGAGCTTTGGTGGTGGATTGGTGGCGTTTGGTGGTCGGAGCTGTGGCGGATGGGTTTATGGCGGATCGGTGATGCGGGGCTATGGAGATTGTTGATGCGGAGCTTCGGTGGTGGAGGGTGGTGGATCGGTGGCGTTTGGTGGTCGGAGTTGTGGCGGATGGGTTGGAAGAGAAGACCAGAGAGTGGGTTTAGAGAGAAAGAGAGTGAGAGCGTGAAAGAAACCAGAAAATGAAAGAGAGAGAGAGGGCGCGGGTATTTAAGGGAGGCAGGTAAAAAGAAATGATAAAAAAATAGAGTGTAATGAATATTTTATTGAAATAACTTGTAAAATAAATGAATTGATGTGGGTGTTTTGTAAAAGTGAATGTGTAAAATAAAAAAAGTAAGTTTTTAGTGTAAAAATGAATGTGTAAAATAAACACACTGATGCGAATGCTTTAAAAAAAGTGTTCACCGCCAAGACATTATTTCCTAGTGATGTCAAATACATAGTACAATTTGAATCTTCATTATTTTCATAAAGGAGAGGAGATGATATCATTGAGCTGTAAGGCTATATGTGTGATGTGAAATCCTAAATACACTTACATAACAAACTTTATCCATACCTAATTAATCTAGGTAATAACAAACTTGAGATAGAAAAATCAAGAAAGTGTTTTTTTATTTGATTGTCAATAAAGTACGAGAAAATGTAAGAAAAAATTGTAATGTTGTGTTGTTGTTAGGTGCTAATTTTTTTCATGAGAACTTTTTTTTTTTAATCTTTCTTTAAATTGAGAAACCAATTTTTTTTTTAAATTGAGCTTTAAAAAAAAATTTAAATGCTGATGTGGCATTTTAAAAATCTATTAAAAAATTTAATATTATTTTATTTTGCCACGTTAGCTTCAATATGCCACGTGTACACTCCATTTGCCATATAAGCATTTTCTGTTATTGACTTAATGGTAGGGACTAAATTAGCTGCAAGTTGAAAATAACAATGACCAAATTGACTGCTATCAAAATGTCGAAACTAAATTGACTGTTACCTTAAAATGTAAGGACCAAAATAGTGTTTTCGCATTTATTTACTATCTCAAATTCTCATAATAATTGGATTGTTACAACGGAGAGAGGGATGTGAATCTTAGATGTTATGAACACAATAAGAAATGCCAATTAATTGAGTTACAAAGCTCTTGGCGCCAATAAAATCATCTTAAGCATACATAAAAAAAAAAATATATATATATATATATATATATTTCCTTCCTTCTTTTTTAAATTGAGTTATTTATTTATTTATTTATTTTAAGGGTAAATTCCACTAAACCCCCCTAAGGTTTGGGCTAATACCAATTAGGTCCAAAACTTTTAAAAAATGACCAACTTGGTCCTTAAAAGACAATTTTATCCCTAACTCCATTTAGCACTATTCACTCTTCTCTTTCTCATCTCAAACCCTCTCTTCTATTCACTGTGATTACATTAATGACACTACACAACTGCACCATCTCATAGAACACGAACATACACACATAGCCATACAAATTCCAAAACCTAAAACCCCCAAAAATCATCCTAGATTACCAATCATACACAAATTCATATGCACATACTAACAAAATCACCATATTAGAGCCATTTTGAGACAAACCCTAAATAAAAAAATACCCAAAAATTTGCAAATAACCATACCTAAACCCCCTTTCAAACCCAAATAAAAAATCGCCAAACCCTTATATCACATAAGAAAACCCAATTTGCAAATTGACCAAGACCTAAACCAACAAAGAACCAAACCAAAAGAGAAAGAAAAAAATTATAACAGAGAAAGAGGGAGATCGATGGCCACCAGTGGTGGTGTCGCCGATGGTGGTGGCAGAGCTCGTGGGTCTTTTTCAAACGTTCCCTTGACGTTTGACACACAAACCCAAACACAAACAAAGACCCAAACCCAGAAAAGAGATCCAAACCCAAAAACGAAGACCCAAACACGTTTGGCACCAGATTAGAGCTGTTGGCATGGAACAATAGTAGTGGTGATGATGTGAAGCTCAAAAATCCCTAGCCAAATGTCTCCATGGCATTGATTTGAGAAGAGAGTGGAAGCTGGTAGAGGAAAAAATGGGTTTCGGCCATGAAAGAATCTGCACTTATTGGTTAGTACTTTATTTTACTTATACATTAGGAGTTGTGATTTTAATTCATTGGTGTGGCTACTCTTAATGCATTGTTAGAAATGTTTCCTATAACATAGTTAATGTTTTTACTTTACGATTTTAATGTAGTATTGTTTTTATATTTGTGTAGATTTCTTATTGGTGGCTTTTAGGGAATTTACTTTTGGCATTACTTGAAGACATATGAGGACATCTTCCGTTGGTTCTATTTATATTATGCTACACTTTTTGTCTTGTTATAAAATATCTTGAGTTATTGTATGTGTTGCAAACAATTATTGTATGGAAGGAATTTGAATTGGATACTTGTTTTATTTTTTACTTGTGGAATGTATGGATCAATTTTTTATGAATGTGTTGTTGAAATAAATGTGTTATTCAAATGTAAGGTTTTAATAATGTAATGATAGGTTACAGGCTAATATCAAAGTCATGAAAAAATATAAACATAAAATAAGTTTTAGCGACTAATTTTTCCGTCACAAATATAGCAACAAAAAATTGTTTTAGTGACAAAATATTTTGTCGCTAAATTTTGTCGCTAAATGTAGCAAAATTTTGTAAGAAATGGTTTTAGTGACGAAAATTTTCATCGCTATATGTGCCTAGATTTTCTTAAAAATAATTTTAGTGACGAACTTTTTCGTCACTATATGTACCCGAAAATAGTTTTAATAACGAAATTGTTCGTCACTAAATATGATTTAATAAACTAAAGTGTTTTTTGCGATGAAATATTTTCATCATTGAATAGTATTTTAAGTGAGGAAAAGTTTTTTTTTTTAAAAACAAATCGGACTTTTAGTGATGAAATTTTTCGTTGCCAAGACTTTTAGTGATAGGGTTTCAGCGACAAAATGAGTTTTGTCGTTAATTAGTAGATTTCGTCACTAAAGGTTCTTAGCAACGAAAAAATAGACTTTTAGTGATGAATTTTTTTGTCACTGAAAATACATTTTGTTGTAGTGGGTATGGGTGAGAGAGAGGGAGCCACAGTGCCGTGGGTGTGGGTGAGAGAACCAGAGGTCTGAGAGAGAGAGAGAGAGAGAGAGAGAGAGAGAGAGAGGAAAGTGTTGAGNCAATATGCCACGTGTACACTCCATTTGCCATATAAGCATTTTCTGTTATTGACTTAATGGTAGGGACTAAATTAGCTGCAAGTTGAAAATAACAATGACCAAATTGACTGCTATCAAAATGTCGAAACTAAATTGACTGTTACCTTAAAATGTAAGGACCAAAATAGTGTTTTCGCATTTATTTACTATCTCAAATTCTCATAATAATTGGATTGTTACAACGGAGAGAGGGATGTGAATCTTAGATGTTATGAACACAATAAGAAATGCCAATTAATTGAGTTACAAAGCTCTTGGCGCCAATAAAATCATCTTAAGCATACATAAAAAAAAAAATATATATATATATATATATATATTTCCTTCCTTCAAAAAAAATAAAAATAAAAATAATGGTAGAAAATTAATATTTGTTATGGACCTTATGGATAATTATCATTCAGGGGAAAAAACAAAATGTTAACAAAAATCATTGGTGGCATCAAAGAATATTTCTTAACAGGAGAAGCATTTCCAACTGGGTCTCTAAGTTGGCCTCCAGAACTGCAACAATAATTGAGAAAGAACTTGCAGCTGTACATACCCTTAAAAGAGTTAACTAAAACACTAATGTGATTTTCTATGATTGGTTTAAAAAATGTGTGGTCTACAAGGGATACTTCTTAACGATATGTATTGACCCATGTGTTTGCCACTACTTTTCATAGAATAAATAATTCAATATTTTGGTCCCATGTGTTTCGTGAAGTAACATTCCAATATGTGTGAACTATGAACTGCATTATCACGTTGATCTACGTAGAATAAAGTGATGCGTAGATATGTGTCTTTCGTTGTTTTGTCTTCCGCGCGTAGTGATTGGATGAACGAAGTGAAAGTGAAAAACATGTGTTTTGGCTTAAATAAGATAAATAATGTGACTATTGTGAGTTAACAACAATATAATGATAATAATACAACTCGTACCGACTGAAAATATGGGGTCTCGCCCGGGAGGCTGGAGCAGGTAGGATAGTGCTGCTATAGTAATGCCCAAATAAAAAAGTTACACTGATCACCTCCTTCTACTCATTCTTTTTTTACCAAACATATATATATATATATATATATATAGTTATTGCTGTTCAATATGTAGGCTTATGGAGTTATGGGCTCTTGTGTCGTATCTAGCAAGACTGCAAGAGTGTTTAGTAATGATCTGAGTGTGCTCATGTCCATGTCTTTATGATATCTAGGGCTTTCATGGATTATTCATGGAAATAGAACACTGAGACTCTCAAAATGATTATACTATTAGAGTCTCTAATTTAGAGATGCATGAGTTAAGTGTTCCCTTATTCATTGTTACATTTTTTTTTTATTGCAAATTTCTTGGAAATTAAATTAAAAAATTCTGGGTGACCAGTTTCAAAACTCCATCAAGCCCTTACATTGTTTCCACTATATTTTCTCAGGAGAGGTTTTCTTTTTTCTTGTTTTTAATTTTTTTTAGAGATAATTATAACATGCTACTAATCTTGCAGATCGAACCTTTCTCCCCTTAGACCTTTAAGCACTTTGTACATAATGAAGTGTCAATTCAATTATAATGCCCTTAGCAAAAATAAATAAATAAATAAATATTCTCAAAAGAGTTTAACATGAAAATACACAACTCCTGCACTTAATTTTCTTTATGCAATTCTTTCAATGATCCATCCCTAGTACTTTATGAACAAAAAGGTTCCTTTTATTTTTTTGAGAAAGTAAAATGGAGGTCTTTATGGTCATATTACACCTTCGGCAGGGAGTCAGTGGCCTCGGGATAAGGTAGCTTGATCTCGAGGGCCCACCTGTACCACTGTGTGGGAGTCACCTCATTTGAGTACACCTCACCACTAAGTATGCCCACCAACGAAAACCTGCTGGCAGCGGAACTCGAACCTAGGTGGGTTAGACGAAGCGTCCGAACCTTACCAGCTGAGCCAAGCCCCGTTGGTTGAACAAAAAGGTTCTTATCTATCATAAATGAACTTAAATAATATAATTTTAATATATATGTTATTTATCATTAAAATGCATTTGTGCATGAATAAATGATTTTAATCATGCAATTTATTTTGAATGGGAAAAGACTATCAATAAGTTAATCAATTAATAGGTGAGCTTTGTTTGTGTAAAAATTAACTCCAAACATATAAGCTCAGCTCTGATTCAAAATAAACTCAAATGAACTAATAAGGAGGGTTCATTTGATAGAGTAGTTTAAGTAATATTGTTTGTATTTTTTTAAAATACGTATGGATAAAAAAAAAGTGTGAAAATATATATAATATTATTTAAAAATTAAAAATATATATTTAAAATACTCTACCAAACAGGCCTTAAATTTTTAATATATACTTTATTGCATTTGAGTTCGCTTACTATCCTACCATAGGAAGCTTAGAGCTTATTTATTTTAAAAAAATGTCACTTGTTACTCATTATTCATTACTGTCATAAAGTAAGTTGATCAACCATCATTGGTGAATTTGAGAGCGATAGATGTCAGGTATTTTTTTTTTTTTTTTTTTACAAAGTGATAGCTATAAAGTAGGTCAATGTATAGGGCCAGGTAATCAAAGAAAAAAACAAAAACAAAAAGGTGATTGGATTCATTGGAAGGCATCTCATGATATTTGCTCAGACTAAATCCAAAAAATATAAAGAATTTACTCTAGAAAAAGGAAAAAGAAGCAAACTTTTGAAAAAGAAAATACAATTAAAACAACCATGGGGCCTAATTTTGTTGGCAATGATGGCCTACTACTAGCCAGAGGCGCGTGACTTTCTTAGTGCTATCTAAAAGCAAGCTTTTGATTTTGAAGAATAAAAATACAATTAAAATCAATTTTTTCTCTAAAACTTATACCGGTAAAAAAAATGCGGATTTGATTTAAATTACTCTCAATCATTGAAGCATATATTGATTCAGAGAGCAAAACAGTCCATATATCCTCCTTTCCACTTCTGAAACCCGTTGGCTTTTTTTTTTTTTTTTGGTTTAACAAGAAAGCATGGCTGGGGCTTTCACATTGTTGAATTATTTATAATGCGGGATCAAAAAAATTACATTTTGTCAAAAAGCATTCCCCGTAGAGTTAAAGTAATAAAGACATTGTTGAAGATGTACTCGTTCCCGTTCACCCCTTGCTTGCCACTAAATGTGGTCCTGCTGAAGCATTCATTGTCATTCATCACAACCAGGAACAAATTTATTTATAATGTTTCTTACAAACGATTCATTCCCTATACTTTTTGAATGTTATATAGAAAAAGTAAATATAAGTAAATATGTGGGTTCCAGTTAGCTCAACTGATAAAGTCTCTGATAGTTGTATAAAAGATTTGGGGTTCAATTTTCGCATATATCAAAAACTAATTGGTATCTTGGTCTGATGATAAAGAGCTATCATCAAGAGCTTCTCTTTTTACATAAACCTCCAAAGTGGACTTGATGGACCAAAATAAATAAGAATCGCCAAAGTGGACTTGACGGACCAAAATAAATCGCAATGAACAAAAAAAAAGACCCAAATAAACTAAAGTGGATTTAAATGGACCAAAATGTACCAACTTTTGATTGGACTAGTCGCATCAAAGTATTGGAGGAAGGTCAGATAAAAATTTGTAGGGTACATAATTACTGATTAATTTAAGGTGGTACACTCTTTCATTCGTTCTTTATTTATTTATAATTCTTTAGTATTATTTTTTTAAAAAGTAATGTCACACATACAACAATTTTCATATAATTTTCAACAAGTGATTCTATCCAAAATGTATTTATTGTAAGTTAAGTTAATATGTCAGAAGGGGAACCCTTAAATGAGAACCTAGAGGAGGAAGAAATTTTAAAAGAGTGTTGTTCGAACAAATGAAAAAGGTGGGTACAGAAGCGTAGGCTCATTATATTTTGAGGTTTGATGTGATAAATTTTAGTAGACTTTTTAATATATAAATATTAATTATTATTTTTGGATAGAATATCAGTTAAATTTTATTTATTCAATTTACTAATTTTTTCAATATTTCAGTTTGTTATTTTATGACCTATAGCAGATTATCCACACAAAAAAAGAAAAAAGAAAAGAAAAGACCTATAGCATTATTGGATTGCCTTGCTCAGGATTTTGAGTAACCATGTGAAACAAACACAAACGGAAACAAAGAAAAAAACAAAAACAAAAAGGTGATTGGAAGGGTATCTCATGATATTTGCTCAGACTAAATTCAAAAAATATAAAGAATTTACTTTACTTAGGGCTCATTTGGTTTGTGTTTTCAAACAACATTTTTTAGTTTTTAAACAGCATTTCACGTATTTCAACACACTTTTTCACCCACACGTATTTCAAAAAACTACAAACAACAATTTTCACACTACTCTACCAAACACCCCCTTAATAATCCAAAAAAAAAAAAAAACTTTAGAAAAAGGAAAAAAGAAGCAAACTTTTGAAAAAGAAAATACCATTAAAACAACCGTGGGGCCTAAATTTGTTGGCAATGATGGCCTACTACTAGCCATAGGCGTGTGAGCTTCTCAGTGCTATCTTTTTTGGCTGAATAGAGTTTCTTAGTGTTATTTAAGATCAACCATATCGATTAGTATATTTTACACATTTATTTTTACATTAAAAATCTATTTTTTTTTATTTTACACATCTATTTTTATAAAATACTTATATCAGTTCATTTATTCTATCAACTTTTTTTATTTAAATAGTCAATTTTCTTAAATTTTTTTATTATTTCCCTCAACTAACCCCTTAACATATGCTTTCTCTCTCTTTCTATCCATTTTTCCTAATTCGTTGCTCTCTCTCTCTATACTCATCTCTCTACCCATGTAACCCATCTCTATACCCAATTCTGAATCAACTCTCCCTTTTGGTCTAATCCACACCATCTCGGTCACAAACACCAATCCACAGCTCCGATCAGCAAGCACCGATCTCCCTAGCTGCAATCCACAAGCACCAATTAGTTAGTGTATCTCCCTAGCTTCAATCAAGCAAGACCCATACCCACAAGCTCCGAACAAGCGAGACCCACGAGCTCCGATCGTTCTAGTCAAGCATCGATCTGTCTCTTTGTTGTTTGTCCCTTTGGGTTTGTTTGTGTGTGGGTGTGTTTGTGTATCTCTATTTTTTTTTTTTTTTGAGCAAGTGTATCTCTATGTTGATTTGTCTATGTGGATGTGTTTATGTGTGGGTGTGTTTGTGTGCATACGAGGAAAAAGAAGAAGATGATGAGAGGAGAAGTTACTGAGTTTGTTGAGCACAGAGAAGAGAGAGAAAAAAAGGAGCGAAGGGAAATTAATAAAATAATAAATGGACGAGCTATAGTAACCGTGTATATTTACACGGTTACTATAGCTCGTGTAGAGATATACACATTTTTACACAATTTTAGAAGCACTGATGTGGAGCATTTTTTAGGCAAAATATGTAAAAGTTGTGTGTGTGTGTGTGTGTGTGTTTTTTTTTTTTTTTTTTTTTTTTTTTCTATTTTACATGATTTTACATCCACTGATGTGGATGCTCTAAAAGCAAGCTTTTGATTTTGAAGAATAAAAATACAATTAACATCAATTTTTCTCTAAAGCTTACCCCGGTAAAAAAATGTGGATTTGGTTTAAATTACTCTCAATCATTGAAGCATATATTGATTCCGTGCGCAAAACAATCTAGGGCTGTTTGGTAACGTTGTTCTAGTAACGTTGTTTGTATTTTTTGAAAATACATGTGAGTGAAAAAGTAAATGAAAATGTGTGTAATCTATCTATATATTACTAAAAGTTGAAGTGTAGTATTTATTACTGCTAAGCTCCTGTTGCGCCACCTCATCACCACATCATTCGTCACATAATTATTGTTTTTTTATTCTTTTTGTTTTTACAAAAAAATATATAAATAGGTTATTGATTTTACATATTCATCTTTATTGGTTTTAACACCTATATATATATTTCCTTTTTATTTCCAATTTTCTTATAATTTTTTTTGACATTCACTTATTTTTATTCACTCCCTCTTACTATAATTTAGAATGCAAAAAAGTAATTTACCTTTTATTTTTACATTCAAACCATAAAGAATATTTTTTTTCCTTTTCATCTCTTTTTTTTAACCGTTTTCCATTTCTTTTTCCTTCCTTTAAAAACAGTGTTAATTTTAGAGAGTAATTATAAATTTGACTCCCTCTTCACAATTTTTGTATTGCGTTGGAACTAAACCTCTTGGCTCCCATCACAGATTCACAACACAAAATTGTGAGAGTATGTATATGAAATTTTTGATGAAATTTTTGGTGAAATTTAGAATGTGTCTACTAGAATTTTTCTTGAAAGAGGGGGAAAGAAATAACAAGCACAACTTGGAGGTTTACGCGCATGTAAGAAATTTCCAACCCTTCTTCTCAACGTGTGAGCCTACCCCATATGAGAGCTCGGAGTAGTCTGCACAATAATTTTCCTTCAGCTAAACAATTATTGTATCAATCTTAACATCCAATAACATTGCGCTAATTTCAAAGAGAGAGAGACAAAGTGGGGAAGACAGGCACAACTTTTGAGGAGCAAACTGCAGAATGATGCTACGTAATGTGAAAGTTTCTAACCTGAATCTCTTCTTTTTTCCATCTAACAGTGTTAATGTCAGAGAATCTCAGTCCTCCATGAAACATTGTATTGTGTTAATTCAAAGAGAGAAAGAATATAGACTGACACAACTTTTGAGGAGAACAGTGTAGTTGTGAAAATTTCCAACCAATTCTTTTTACATTACTTTTTGACTAGCAATAACGATTTACATCATTTAATAAAGAGTTAAATAAATCTTAACTCCAACTCAACTCGAGTTCCATATAAGATAGAAAATTAAATGATCTTAGAATTTTAATAATCAGCTTGATTTAGTTTAGTACAATTACAACGTATCTCACAAAACTCGAGAATACTTTGGCCCTGTTTGGTACACTATTTTAAGCACATGTTTTCAGTTTTTAAACAACATTATACATATTTTTACACACTTTTTCACCAACACGTATTTTCAAAAAATAAAAAATAAAAACTAAAAACTGTTGTTTAAACACACGTACCAAACGGGCCCTCTATTATTGCCCATGTTATTCAAACAAATTTCAACATATTTTGAGGAGGACCTGAGTTTTAAGTTTTAATTTTCAAGAAGTGAAAATTTCAACCGCCCTATTATTTTTCCTGGGATATATTTATAGTGAAATTACCAATTCAAAAAATTCTCACACAAAAGTTGGCATACACCTTGTATTTAGTTTTTTTTTTTTTTTTGCTGGGTAATTTGTTATTGAGGGGGATTGAACCCCCGAGTAAACGGCCACATAGGGTACCGGGTACCACTCAGGCAACCAGGCCCGGTGGTATACACCTTGTATTTAGTTGAGAAATGGAGAAAATAATTTGTTTATGTTATTTAAAAACTGGGTTAAACTTCTATACCAAATGGGGCCGAATATCCTCCTTCCCACTTCTGAAACCCATTGCGTTTTTTGTTTTTTATTTATTTATCATTTTTTGGTTTAACAAGAAAGCATGGCCGGGGCTTTCACATTGTTGAATTATTAACAATGTGGGGTCAGAAAATTACATTTTGTCAAAAAGCATTTCCCGTAGGGTTAAAGTAATAAAGACATTGTTTTAATCAAAAAAATAAAAATAAAGACATTGTTGAATTATTGGCACTGTGGGGTCAAGTCAACCACGCGGTAAGATGGTCCCATGTGCAACTACGAACGCACGACCCTAATCTAATGGCTAGAACTGCATCTACTTAAATGTGTTATAAGAACTAAGAACTGCACAGGCTTTCACACCACAAGCAAAAACCGTTCTCTTTTAGTTTCCTGGAGTTACTCACTTAGTCACTTTGTCAATTTCTTTCCATTGCAAAAAAAGAAAAACATGGCTGCGACCCTAGTAGGAGGAGCATTCCTGTCTGCAACCCTTAAAGTGTTTATTTGAAAAGATGGCTTCTCAGGAGGTCATGAACTTCATCCGGGGAAGAAAGGTCCCCGCTACACTACTAACAGAGCTGAAGACATCGTGTCTTACCCTCAGCAAAGTGCTCAATGACGCAAAGGAAAGGGAAATCACAGACACAACTGTCAAAGAGTAGCTTGATGAGCTTAAGGATGTCTCATTTTCACCAAAGTTTCTGTGCGGGTCGCAAATGAGGCCAATGGGCTCAGCCCCACTTGGGCTCACAACTAATTTGTTTGTAAGGCTGAATTTCCTACTATGGGTGATCCTACAACCAAGGACTCACTGAGATCACCTTTCTCCTTCTTGGCGACACAATCTTTCCTCCCAACTGCTCTCCGGACTCTCTTTTTCTCCCATTTTTCTGACCCACCCTTTTCTTTCTTCTCCTTCCCTCTTATTTATAGTGCTCAGCTCAGGCGAGGGTCATTAATGCTTCTCATGTTTGTGCAACAGAGGGTCCAGTAGGATTTTCTCTTTGCGACCAAGGAAGGCAGCATCTTCTTCACTTGCTCCCTTGACAGGAATGGTAATTGAACCAGTACAGTAATGCCAGATCATGCGACCCTTAAGAAAACTGCGCATAGCTTGAGACCAAGATAAGTAATTCTTGTTCCCCTCCAATACAGTATTGATGGGGCGAGGAAGAAAAACATCCTTTTTATCCATTTAGAAACACAATATGCAAAAACAGACTGCAAAAATGAAATCTACGCGAAAAACTGAGTAAGGAGAACCTGAACTGCAAAAGTCAACTCTGGCAAAAAGTCAACGTTCAAAGTCAACGGTCAAAGTCAACGCGGTCAAAGTCAACCCAGTCAATCGGTCTGGAACGATGACGTAAGCAAGCTGACGTGTGCTGACGTAAGCGATGATGACGTCACTAGAGCTGACATCAGCAGACCGTGGAGAGTGTAGGCGCGTGCAGGCGCGTGGTGGCGCGTGGAGGAGAGTGGCCGGCGCGTGGAAGCGCGTGGGGGAGCGTGGGGGCGCGTGAAGGTTCTTGGAGGCGTGTGGCAGGGACGCCGAGAATTGTAGTGGCGCGTGGAGGCGCGTGTCTGGTCCGATGACGATGAAATTTCACAGAAAAGTAGATCGGAGATATTTCTTTCCGATGGTACAATCTGTGGTCTGATCGGAGAGGCGGAAGCGATGGTGGCGGCAAGGCAGTGGTCTTTGATGTATTGGAGTCGTGGTGGGGGCAGTGGTGCTGCTCACAACAACGGCTGCAGATTACACCCAAGAAGACAAGACTGCTTAAGAGCAACACACCAAAGGATTAGAGCAGTGGCTCTGATACCATGTTAGAAATACTGAATCGTAGTATTGTATTTCATAATTAAGAAATATACATGTGATGCCTTTATATAGGAGGCATATGTGTGCGGTACAAGTAAGTATATGTGTGCAGTACAAGTAAAGTGTAGTACAAGTACAAGTGCTATACAAGTAAACCATCTGGGCCTAAAGCCCATAACCTAAAATACATTAACACTTGTGGAGTGGAAAGTGAACTTGGGCACTCCTCGGTCAAGGAACACGGCAAGAGAGTGCATGACAGCATGAGAATGTACCTTCAGTTATATTTATGTCCAGGATCAGTAGGCGGGAGCACCAAGTTGATCCAAGTAAGTTTCTCATCATAGTCACTGCGTAACCAATTTGACTATTCTGTTCTTAAACAGCGTACAGAAACAACAAGAGTTGTAACTTGTTTTGCTAGTTAATGAGAATTAGTTATTTTCTTATCAAATTTCGATATATTGTCAAAGCAGTTAGTCGAAAACACTTCCATTCCAATGGCTTCGACGTCAACTTCTTCATCCTTTACACGAAGCTCATCCATCTTGGATGATCCATCAAATCCTCTGTACCTGCACCATGAAGAAAGCCCTGGTGCTCTGCTTGTGTATCAACCTCTTGTGGGAGAGAATTACCCAACTTGGGCAAGATCAATGCGAATGGCATTGATTGCCAAGAACAAGTTGGGGTTTATTGATGGCACATTGACTCTCTCATCTCCAATGGTCAAAACATCATTGGCAATTCAAGCTTGGGTTCACTGCAACAAAATGGTTGTTTCATGGATCCTCAATTCCGTTTCTCAAGAAATTGCTACAAGTATAGTCTATAAGGACACTGCTCTTGAAATCTGGAACGACCTTAGGGAAAGACTTTCACAAGAAAATGGACCACGAGTTTTTCAATTACTGAAGGATATTGCTGGAATTACTCAAGGGCAATCATCAATTACATCATATTTCACTCAATTGAACGTGGTCTGGGATCAATTGCAAAACTTTCGACCTTTTCCAATGTGTTCTTGTGGATTTTGCACTTGCAACTTAGGTCAGAAACTCAATGATCTTAAGCATCAAGATTTTGTGATGCAATTCTTGATGGGTGTTAATGACTCCTATGCTCAAGTTAGGGTACAAATTTTATTGATGGATCCTCTCCCATCCATCAACAAAGTGTACTCCTTGCTAATTCAAGAAGAAAGGTACTGTATTGTGGGAAACAATTCAGGTCCTCATGTGGAATCATCAACCCTAGTTACTGAGTTATCTTCTTCTTCAGGAAATAAAAATAACAAGAACTCTAAGGGGAAAGAAAAGCCCACTTGCAATCACTGTGGAATGATGGGTCACACTGTTGAAAAGTGTTACAAGATCCATGGCTACCCTCCCGGCTTCAAGCCAAAGGGCAAGAATTCCTCAGTTGTACACCAAGTCAATCTTCAAGATGAACATGTTGAAAAGAATTCTAGTTTTGCTTCTACTTCATTCCCATTCACTCAGGAGCAATGTAAACTGTTCTTGGCTATGCTGGGAACTCAGATTCAGTCAAGCAATTTCGCTTTCACTAATAAAGAAAATCACACGACCAACAATGTAATTCAGCTAGCTACTCACTCCACTTCTATGGCAGGTAATTTTCCTTCTTGGCAGAACTTTCATAATTAGATATTTTCTGAAAAAAGTGATTAGTAGACATGCATATGGGGGAGATACATGGGTTGTGAATACTGGGGCTACAAAAGACATTGTGCATTCTGTAACTATACTTACCACTATCACATTTTTTAAGCATTGTGGTGTGGAACTTCCAAATGGTGAAACAGCTATGGTAATTATCATAGGATCTGTTGGAATTTCATCCCACCTTTTTCTTGAAAATGTCCTACGTATGCCTACAATTTCCATCTTACTCAAAATCTCCAATGTTGTCTTGTCAAACTATGAAATTTCTGCTTCATATAGGACCTTACATGCTGGAGGAAAATAGGTGTGGGTGAGGTTCATAACGGACTCCATTTGTTGCAAAATTTCAACTTCTCAAACACTTGGAATCTGTTCTTCCTTTTTTTCATCTTCCTGTAAATAAATTCTTTGTCAATTTTACTATGAACTCTAGTGACATGAGTAAGCTATGGCACCTTAGACAAGGGCATCCCTCAAATTCAAAGGTTTTGCATCTAAGGGATGTTTACCTGATGTGAATGCTGCTTCTAGTAAGACTTGTGAGATTTTTTCCTCATGCAAAACAAGAGTCTTCCATTTCCTTTTCATTATCATTTTTGCACTGAAGCTTTTGATTTGATTCATTGTGATGTGTGGAGGGTTGCAATTATTTTTTGTACCATAGTTGATGACCACACTATATCACCTTGGATTTATCTTATGAAATCCATGTCAAACACCACACCTTTACTATAGTCCAGACAATGCCCCTTGAGTTTTTCATGATTGAATTGTTTTAAACTCATGGAATCATACACCAACATAGTTGTGTTACTACTCCACAATAGAATTCAGCTGTGGAGAGAAAACATGAACACATTCTATGTGTAGAAAGGGCCTTGAGATTACACTCTAATGTTCCTTTGATGAATTGGGGTGATGGTGTACTCACTGTTGTGCACATTATTAACAAACTTCTGACCCTAATTTTAAATAATAAATCTCCGTATAAAATACTATATAAGCAGATTCCTTCCTATTCACAACTTAATGATGTTTTTAGTTGCCTTTGTTTTGCCTCTACTATAGCCCATAACAGGTCCAAAATCGATCCTAATGCTAAGCAATGTGTATTTTTTGGGTACCCTTTTTCTGTTAAAAGTTACTTGATCTCTCCACTAATACTTGCTTTATCTCTAGGGATGATAGTATATGTGTTTTGCCAATGAGTTATGAGTTTCTTAATTCTACGAAATAAAAAGAAAATAACTAAAAATGCTTTTTAAATAATAAATCTCCGTATAAAATACTCTATATGTAGATTCCTTCCTATTCACAACTTAATGATGTTTTTAGTTGCCTTTGTTTTGCCTCTACTATAGCCCATAACAGGTCCAAAATCGATCCTAATGCTAAGCAATGTGTATTTTTTGGGTACCCTTTTTCTGTTAAAAGTTACTTGATCTCTCCACTAATACTTGCTTTATCTCTAGGGATGATAGTATATGTGTTTTGCCAATGAGTTATGAGTTTCTTAATTCTACGAAATAAAAAGAAAATAACTAAAAATGCAAAATCAGGAATAAATACTAAAATCAAAATAAAATCACAATAAATTAAATGCTCTGGTCAATGTTCTTATTCTCAACTCACTTTGTTATTCAGTGATAGTTAGTCAGCCCTTCATATGGGGGCTAATCCGGTTTTTCATGAAAAAACTATACAAATTGAAGTAGATTTCCATATTGTGAGGGACAAGGTACAAACTGGGACTATAAAGTTCCTTATGGCATGTTTGGATGTTTAAAAAAGGAGGGGGAGTAGAGTAGAGGGAGGGAGAGTAATGCAATTACCTTATTTGGAAGTTTTTTAAAGAATGAGGAGGAGGAGTTTGGAGGAATTTGGAGGGGTTTGGACTCCCTCTAGCCCCCCAATTTTAATTCTCCCAAATTGGAGAGATTTGGAGGGGGAGTAGAGTATATAAACTATTGACCAAGTAAATTACCTAATTTACCATTATTATATTAACAAAATTACACAAGGAGAAGGGCTAATTACTCCCTTCCCACTTAATAATTTTAAAAACATCCAAATAAGGTGGAGGTGAATCATTCTCCTCTACTCTCCTCCCCACTACTCCCCTTCCCTCTACTCCCCTCTACTCTCCTCCCTCTCTAAACTTCCAAACAAGCCATTAATGTTGGTACACATTCCCAACAAGTAGACTTGCGAACAAAGGCTTTGAGCTTTATCTATTGACATGTTGGTACACTTCTCTCCAAGATGGTTGTGATCAATACTTTTTTGATACGTCTTGAGGGGGAGTGTCAAAGAATTGAACCAATGGAATAAGCATTTTGTTTCTTGTATTGGCTGCATAAATGACAGTAGTTTCCTGTGCTACAAGTCGTAGTGTACTATTTTTTTGTTTTGTTTTGTTTTGTTTTTTAAGTGGTTATTGTGCTTGTCACATTCTTTTCCATGTACAACTATCATATTGTAATTAGCGAATAGGATTTGTACTCTTTGAATATAATAACAGAGTTATAACTTCTTTTGATTATTAACTAGAATTAGATATTTTCTCATCATCTTTTGATTATTTTGGTTGCAGAATTTGTAGCCAATAACTCAGAACTTGGAAGTCCAACAATTAGTGAAGAGAGAATTGTTTCACTAGTAGAGTATTCATTTTCCCAATCAGCCAAGTTGGAGTCTGTTAGTTCTGTATTGAATGGAACAAATCCAATTCCAGCCAACAACTCTGACACTGATGCTAATGGAGCAAGAAGTTTTTCCATTTCGTTACTCTTCCCACCTGCCATGTCTGAAATTGAAACAGATGATAGTTGTTCAGAATATAATGAAACACCTCGTGCAGCAGCACAATTCTCTTATTCTATATCGTCATGCTTCCCACCAGGTAGGTCTGAAACAGACAGTAGTTCTGAAATTTATGAACTAGTTCCAACTTATCCTTCTATATCAGCAAGCCCTAGACGCACAACAAACTTCAAAAAGATTCTTAAGCTGAAGAGCAGTAATAGTTCAAAATCTAACCGAACACCTCTAAAATTATCTCATTCCAAAAGAAATTCCATATTGTCATTATTTTCCGCAGCCAAGTCACTAACAAGCAGTTCCAAAAGACCTAGACACACAATCCTAACAAGAAGATTTAAAGACTTGGAAATTATAGATAGGGAAAACTTTCCTTTGAAAATGCTACTTGAAGCCACTAACAACTTTTTAGAAGATTGCAAGATTGAAACAGGTCACTTTTCCCCAATGTACCATGCCATTTTAGATGATGGCCGAGAAGTGGCTATTAAGCTTGCTGATAGTGACAATGAATTCCTAAGTGAATTGCAAGCTTCATCCCGCCTCAATCACAAGAATGTTGCTCGCTTATTGGGATTTTGTAAAGATAGTAAGGAGCGCGTATTGGTCTATGAGCACATGGAATATGGTACCCTTCATGGCCATCTTCACAATCCTGAAAGTACTTCCCTAATGTCATGGGTTGCCCGGATTAAAGTGGCACTAGACATAGCCAGAGGCATTGAATACCTACACGTGTATACAGTACCACCAATCATACACCGTGATATCAAACCGCTTAACATATTCCTAGATGCCACGTTGACTGCTAAGCTGTCTAATTTCAACTTATCTATGGAAGCCCCTATGGACGATTGGTCTGGTTATGAATGTGAAAGTGTGGTGGGCACTTCTGGATACAGGGCGCCTGAGTATGTAATTAATGGCAGTTTGACAACCAAAGTTGACGTGTACAGCTTTGGAGTAGTATTGCTAGAAATGTTGTCCGGGCGCAAGGCATACCATACAAATGAAAATAATGAGGAAATGTTTATAGTTGATTTTGTAGTGCCATACATTGTCCAAAAGGAAATTCATAGGTTTTTGGACCCAAAAGTACCACCACCTACCCCATTGGAAATGGAGGCACTGGCATATGTTGCGTCCCTGGCATTGGATTGTGTAAGTAAAGAACGTGTACTTTGCCCCTCAATGACTAAGGTTGCAAACAGCCTACAAAGTGCCTTGGAAGGGATTTTGGAAGGGCAAGGTAATTACTGACAATTCAATTGCATGCAGCGCAAAGAGGGAACAAGCGATAGGGAGTGAGTCCCCGTTGAGGGATATAGGAAAGTTGTTAGCAATAATTGTAATAGCTAAATCTATTTATTGTGTTTTTTTTTTTTTACTTTTTTTTTTAATAAATAAATCTATCTGTTGTTGCTATTCAAATTTTACATATCATTAGTCAAGCCAATTCACTGTTGTTTGCTTGTTGGTATTTCTCGGTTGATCATGTTATTCATTACTCTAGGAAAGTTTTATAATTTTAATTATTTGATTGGGATATTAGTCGTGAAGGAAATTCAAGACCAGATTGCTCTAGAACACTAACCAAATTGTTGACATATCTTGTCTAATGTTAATGGAACTGTTATCTTGGTATGACGCTCTTTTAAAAAAAAAAAAAAAATTTAAAATACTAATATTATGCAGCAATAAGTTGGATATCATATGCTCAATTCTTCTTATCAGAGAGGGGAATATATTTGAAATATAAATGGCTCATCTTTTAGTTTGGAATTAGATATTAGGAACCAGTAGAGCATCGTTGTTATATCCCTTTCATAGGCTAGAACACAAGTTATAGCCTCCTTTTAAGTCTTTGGCATTCCTGTAACCAATTTTTGGGGTTTACCCTTATAAAATAAGGGGATTCAAACAATTGTCAACTTTGTGATTTTAATGCGAGTGTGAATTTGATTCTTGCATTTTCGATTTGAACAATAATTAACCACATGCACTTTAGTTTTGTCAAAATTTAAACCTTTTATTAGTACCAGCTGATGTGCGGGATACACTATGATGTGCATAGACATGTTTCTAATAGTGATGTATAGGATTTAAAACCCTCTCCCCCAACTATCGAATAATCAAGAAAAAAACAAAAGGAAAAGAAAGATATGTATAAACATCAAAGTTTAATGCTCAATCATATACCATAGAATTATTATGAAACCATCCCATTCGATAATAATACATCATTAGATATTGAAAAGATAATGTTGGACAAAAGAAAAAATTATGAGGAAGTATAGAACTAAACCAATTGGTAAGAAAAAGAACAACAAAATTCGTATTGGAAAACACAAGCAACCTGATGTGTGGTAAGATAGTTAACTTATCATTTAGAAAGAATAACATACCTCATTTCATCCTTCTTCAAATCTTTATAAGAATGAAATTGTAGCTTATATGACCTTGGAAATATTGCAATAACTAATTTTGTACGATCAATATATATATATATATATAAGCAAATATCTCATGCAGAAAAGCATGACGTTCTGCCTTGTAGTGCTCTATTAGAGCAAATTTTGCATTTGACCTTCCACGTCAACTCTTAAAAAATGGAATTTAAACATCTTCTTTGAAATTGAAAGGATGTAGGTTATTTAATTGCTTCAACAAAAACCATTGAACCAGTTTATCTCTCTCTCTCTTAACTGTTTCAGTTCCCATTTAAATTTAATGCAGACAATCGTATTTCTTTATAAATCAATATCTATATCTATCTTTTCCCTTAGAAAAAAATCTATATTTATCTATAACCTTTGTAACTGCCAGAATTGGTGTAAGGGTTATGTGGAGAATAACACAAATCCCATTAGATACCTGCCCATCAATCAATCAAATATATATATATATATAAAGAGCAGAGCCTCTCTATCTACAATCTTCCAAACTCCCTCATTAATCGTCACATTTACTCTCTCCTGTCCACAACTCTCTTCTCTTGATGTCTTTTAGAATACCCAAACCATTCCTCAATTACACAAACCTATGGCTTTTCAGCTCTTCCTATTCTGCAAATCAATCTCCTCTTATGGTATTTGACATACATTTGGTCATACCCTCAATCTTGAATAAATGACTTCAAAGGGTTTCAAATATACCACCGATCGAGGTGCTCTCCACGCTTTTCATCGATTTCACCAGGTTCATAAATCTCTCTATCTCTCATTCTCTAAAAATTCAAATTTTATGCTCTTCTCTTTCTCATTCAATTTTTGAAAAAAAACAAAAACAAAAATAATCAGATTATAAGCTTCTTTGAGAGTCTCGGGGATTCTGTAGGGGGAGCCTTAGTCGATGCCAGCCCTTGAAGCTTTGTCTCCAACAAAGCACATCAAGGAGCTTAGCTTCTTTTTATTTTATTTTATAATTTATTTATTTATCCGTATTTACTCCTACTTGAATTCTCTGTTTATTAGCACCTCAAAAATTTTTACTGAAAAATTTCCTGCCAAATATTATTGTATTATCTATTTGTCTTTTACTGTTGTGAATGATTCTAGGAATATTTGGGTCATTCACAAATTCAAGTTGCCCTTGAAATTCCATCCTCAAATTTTTTTGGCTTCATAGGAAAATTTTCTAGATGTTAAAGATTGATTAGTTTGTATGATATATTGTGACACTGTATTGTAGCTGTGTACATAAACTACATGTAGGATAGATTAGTGGGGAGTTAAATGACTTGTAGTTTTGGTCTATAATCATAGTTAGTTAGTTATTCTCTGTCTTGACACTTGTATAGCTGCTATAGGATATTTAGTTAGTTAGCTTTTTGCTATTGTTTTCCCGCCATTCTGATCTTGCTATATAAGGAACAAAGCAAGATATTATCAACGAGAAGATTCATTTTCACAATTCTCTATTTCTACTCTCTTCCTTTCTTCTTTGTGTGATTTCCAATCCACCATTGTAGGAGCTTGAGAGTGGTTTCAACATAGGGATCGCATTGTTTGTGCCTATCTCAATGGTGCATAAAGTGTTTCTCAAGATGGAGAATTGGCATGCCTTCCCGTTGAAGGTAAGCAGCCCAAATAGTAACTACAACTAATGTTTCTTAATTTATTTTATGTGGTTCCCGATGATGAATTAGCTTTAATTAGAACTAAGCTACAACTTAGCATATGATATTCTTTGAATATTTTTGAAAAACTTTCTACTAGATTTGGTCACTAAAGCCTCTTCTCTTCACTAATTGAAATTCTCTGGGAATTTAATAGTTATCCTACTTTGAACATTATTGCAATAAAGTTCATCTATAAATGAAAATTCACACAGTTTCTTTTTAAAATTTTCTTTCAGGTTTTGACTACTATGTTTGATAACCACAAGGGCAATTTGCATCACTTGGATTGAAGGTTCATGATGGCAAAAATGACCCTTATGTGTTGGACATTCTTTTGGCACTAGTTCTTGGTATGTAAGACTTCGTATTAGCGGCAAAGGATATTTTTCTTACTATATTTAGCCATAATTAATGTATTTTGGAAGCTTCAAGGAGGCTGCAAAATCATTATATATGAATCATTACGGTTTTGTTAATAAGTTGAACAAAATGGTCAAATTTCACCCTTTCATTTTTCTTTATAAAGAAGGTTGTGGTAAACTTCCTGCTAGACTCATCTTCCTGCTAGACTACAAAGACTGTTTCTTTTTTCTTTTCTCCTTTTTACTAATATAATATAATTGAAACTAATTCTACAAAAAGTATAGCACAAGGTTAAAAGCAGAGACCTTAAGCGAGAGAGCACGAGGTTCTACCAAGTGGTGCATTCTATGCAAAGAGAATTGAGATATTCTCAAGTGCCATATCAAAGATAAGAACAAATTAAATATTGACTTTTTGTTTCATTTGGTTCGATGTTTCAAGACTTTTCTAATTAAAAAATAAATATTCTTTTTATTTTTTATTTCAATGTTTCAAGACTTTTCATCCCTCACATATACACACAAACATTTTGTGTTTTAATTCATTATTTTCACCTCTTGCACTTTTATACCTTTTTATATACCCACCCATAGCCCTTCATGCCATCACATATCAAATACAAAGACTAAAAACAATGTCATTTAGATTCAATCTTTTGACAACACCTATTTAGGTCTAACATTGTTGTTTCATCTAATCCTAACTCGTATGAGCTAGCTACAAACAAGGAAGGGGAGCTTGCATTTTATATTGAGTGACAACGACAATTACAATTTTGATGTTAAGGTCAAACATTGTGGATTTGTGGGTTTTGTAAATGATGTGATTGACTGTGGGTGTTTGGGATATGTAGTTTGTTTTAAAATTAAGTTGAAAGAGAAAGACGCATTCTATATCAACTTTTATTTTAAAATATTCCTCTAAAGTTGTTGTTGTTGTTGTTTTTTTTTTTTTTTTTTTTTTTTTTTTTTTTTTTTTTTTTTTTTTGGTCTATAATCATAGTTAGTTATTCTCTGTCTTGACACTTGTATAGCTGCTATAGGATATTTAGTTAGTTAGCTTTTTGCTATTGTTTTCCGCCATTCTGATCTTGCTATATAAGGAACAGAGCAAGATATTTATCAACGAGAAGATTCATTTTCACAATTCTCTATTTCTACTCTCTTCCTTTCTTCCTTGTGTGATTTCCAATCCACCATTGTAGGAGCTTGAGAGTGGTTTCAACATAGGGATTGCATTATTTGTGCCTATCTCAATGGTGCATAAAGTGTTTCTCAAGATGGAAAATTGGCATGCCTTCCTGTTGAAGGTAGGCAGCCCAAATAGTAACTACAACTAATGTTTCTTAATTTATTTTATGTAGTTCCCGATGATGAATTAGCTTTAATTAGAACTAAGCTACAACTGAGCATATGATATTCTTTGAATATTTTTGATAAACTTTCTACTAGATTTGGTCACTAAAGCTTCTTCTCTTTACTAATTGAAATTCTCTGGGAATTTAATAGTTATCCTACTTTGAACATTATTGCAGTAAAGTTCATCTATAAATGAAAATTCACATAGTTTCTTTTTAAAATTTTCTTTCAGGTTTTGACTACTATGTTTGATAACCACAAGGGCAATTTGCATCACTTGGATTGATGGTTCTTCCTAACCAATGGCTGTCCCTGCTTGTTTGTGTGGTATTGCACTGAGTCTAATCATTGCTTCCAGGAAAAAAGCTGAGCTACAAAAATAAACAAGGCCGAAATAGTCGTCAAAATACCCGCTGTATATGCCCTATGTGGATCACCGGCTATGGCGAGGAGTGCATAAGAATAGCTAAAACAGAGGGTGACATTGAGTGCGAAGAACATAACGAACCTTCATGTACCCATTTAGAACGAGGAAAATAATTAACGAGTTTGAGATCAGAAATGTGATAGCATTACAAACGAGGAACACCTGAAAAAGGCCATCTGGTGGTTGCAGTACTGCTTGTAACAGTCAGCTATCAAGCGCTACTCAGCCCTCCTGGTGGACTTTGGCAAGATAATGGTCTGTGCAATACCACTGAAGTAACCGAATAAGTGGTTCATCAGGACTACTCCCTACTTCAGTGGTATTGCATAGACCATTATCTTGCCAAAGTCCACCAGGAGGGCTGAGTAGCGCTTGATAGCTGACTGTTACAAGCAGTACTGCAACCACCAGATGGCCTTTTTCAGGTGTTCCTCGTTTGTAATGCTATCACATTTCTGATCTCAAACTCGTTAATTATTTTCCTCGTTCTAAATGGGTACATGAAGGTTCGTTATGTTCTTCGCACTCAATGTCACCCTCTGTTTTAGCTATTCTTATGCACTCCTCGCCATAGCCGGTGATCCACATAGGGCATATACAGCGGGTATTTTGACATCTATTTCAGCCCTGTTTATTTTTGTAGCACAACTTTTTTCCTGGAAGCAATGATCAGACTCAGTGCAATACCATACAAAGAAGCAGGGACAGCCATTGGTTAGGAAGGAACCCCTTTTCTGATATTCTTCATTTACAGTAATTATTCTCCTCATTCCGGATGTTGCAGAAGACCTTTTGGATGATATCGCTACTGATGCTTTGCGGTGCCAGGTGGAAGCTGATTTTGGTACCGCTAAGAGGAAGGTACATAACTACATCTCTACTTCATATGATCGGTTTCGGGGAAAACTAGAATCAAAGATAAAAGAAGTCATAAAAACGATGAATTCTCTAGCTTTACAAATAACTACTATGGGTCTGAAAGAAGTTCATGAAGGGAGATCTTCCCAAAGTGGGTCCACAAGTTCTCTGGTAGATCCAGAAACTATAATTTACGGTAGGGATGATGATGAAAAGGCAATAGTCAACTTGCTGCTCTCAAACGATGTAGCAAGCCACAACCACTCTTTTGTGATTCCCATTGTGGGCATGGGTGGGGTTGGAAAGACAACCCTTGCTCGGCACATCTACAACAACCAAAGAGTCATAGACCATTTTACCCTTAAAGCATGGGTTTGTGTTTAAATGTAGGGAATTAAAATTTCGTTCATGCCCTTCCCTTGAGTCTTTTGCCATATCTGATAGATATAATTCTCTGTCATCATTTGGTTTGGATATCTTTCCAAAGTTTTGTAGTCTCAAAATCAACATGAGTGGCAACAGCAAGTCTCTTTCAATTTGGGAGGGACATGAACTTGTTATCCTAGCTTTGGAAATGAAGGAATGCCTTAATTTTGCAGATTCTCCCAGTGGGGGATTGCCAGCCCCCATCCTTACACTGTTAAAAGTTCATGATTGCCTTCGTCTCAAGTCACTTCCTGAAAACATGGATATGCTTCTCCCAGCTCTTCAAATTTTGGATATTGCAAACTGTTAGCAAGTTGAGTCTTTTCCAGTAGGAGGCCTGCCAACCAATATGAATTGTCTTGCCATCTATGCTTCTGAGAAACTCATTGCCAATAGGAAGCAGTGGGGTTTGAAAAGACTGCACTCTCTTAATCAATTATTATTGTCTTGTCATGGTTGCAGGGAAGAGAAGTGCTTTCCTAAGGAGGACTTCCACAAGTCTTAGCACTCGTCCTATATAGGAATTTTAAAATCTGAGATCCCTAGACAAAAGGGGCCTTCAAGTCCTTATCTCTCTTCAACTATTGTCTATCTCAGACTGCCCCAGACTAAAGCAAATGCCAGAAGATGGGTTTTCTTGTCTCCATTCTAAGCTACAGTTTCATCAATGTCTTTCCTTGACATTAATGAAATCACAATACGGTACTTCTTCCACTCTACCCTCTAAGCCTCCATTTGATTTTATTTATGCTTCTTTCTTACGTTGTTTATGGATAAATAAATTTGAAAAATTTGTTAATCCAATAAAAAATGGAAAAAATAAAACGATTTCTTCTAAGATTGTTAGTCCAAAGCTGGAGTTCTCAAGTTTTTATGGGTTCTTTTGTAAGATTATTTCCATTTGTTAGTAGCAAGTGCCACAAAAGGCTTGGTCAAACACATGCCAGAAGAGCAGTTAACAAAACAATTGCCTAGGAAGAAGGGAAAGTAGTGTTGAAAGATTGGTCACATCTGCTGCATAAAAATGGATGCCCCAACCCAAATCAGGTATTGGTTCTACTTGTGCAGCTAATTTCAATCTTGTTTTTACTTATATTTCTTTTTAAACTTTCTACTAGATTTGGTCACTAAAGCTTCTTCTCTTTACTAATTGAAATTCTCTGGGAATTTAATAGTTATCCTACTTTGAACATTATTGCAGTAAAGTTCATCTATAAATGAAAATTCACATAGTTTCTTTTTAAAATTTTCTTTCAGGTTTTGACTACTATGTTTGATAACCACAAGGGCAATTTGCATCACTTGGATTGATGGTTCTTCCTAACCAATGGCTGTCCCTGCTTGTTTGTGTGGTATTGCACTGAGTCTAATCATTGCTTCCAGGAAAAAAGCTGAGCTACAAAAATAAACAAGGCCGAAATAGTCGTCAAAATACCCGCTGTATATGCCCTATGTGGATCACCGGCTATGGCGAGGAGTGCATAAGAATAGCTAAAACAGAGGGTGACATTGAGTGCGAAGAACATAACGAACCTTCATGTACCCATTTAGAACGAGGAAAATAATTAACGAGTTTGAGATCAGAAATGTGATAGCATTACAAACGAGGAACACCTGAAAAAGGCCATCTGGTGGTTGCAGTACTGCTTGTAACAGTCAGCTATCAAGCGCTACTCAGCCCTCCTGGTGGACTTTGGCAAGATAATGGTCTGTGCAATACCACTGAAGTAACCGAATAAGTGGTTCATCAGGACTACTCCCTACTTCAGTGGTATTGCATAGACCATTATCTTGCCAAAGTCCACCAGGAGGGCTGAGTAGCGCTTGATAGCTGACTGTTACAAGCAGTACTGCAACCACCAGATGGCCTTTTTCAGGTGTTCCTCGTTTGTAATGCTATCACATTTCTGATCTCAAACTCGTTAATTATTTTCCTCGTTCTAAATGGGTACATGAAGGTTCGTTATGTTCTTCGCACTCAATGTCACCCTCTGTTTTAGCTATTCTTATGCACTCCTCGCCATAGCCGGTGATCCACATAGGGCATATACAGCGGGTATTTTGACATCTATTTCAGCCCTGTTTATTTTTGTAGCACAACTTTTTTCCTGGAAGCAATGATCAGACTCAGTGCAATACCATACAAAGAAGCAGGGACAGCCATTGGTTAGGAAGGAACCCCTTTTCTGATATTCTTCATTTACAGTAATTATTCTCCTCATTCCGGATGTTGCAGAAGACCTTTTGGATGATATCGCTACTGATGCTTTGCGGTGCCAGGTGGAAGCTGATTTTGGTACCGCTAAGAGGAAGGTACATAACTACATCTCTACTTCATATGATCGGTTTCGGGGAAAACTAGAATCAAAGATAAAAGAAGTCATAAAAACGATGAATTCTCTAGCTTTACAAATAACTACTATGGGTCTGAAAGAAGTTCATGAAGGGAGATCTTCCCAAAGTGGGTCCACAAGTTCTCTGGTAGATCCAGAAACTATAATTTACGGTAGGGATGATGATGAAAAGGCAATAGTCAACTTGCTGCTCTCAAACGATGTAGCAAGCCACAACCACTCTTTTGTGATTCCCATTGTGGGCATGGGTGGGGTTGGAAAGACAACCCTTGCTCGGCACATCTACAACAACCAAAGAGTCATAGACCATTTTACCCTTAAAGCATGGGTTTGTGTTTAAATGTAGGGAATTAAAATTTCGTTCATGCCCTTCCCTTGAGTCTTTTGCCATATCTGATAGATATAATTCTCTGTCATCATTTGGTTTGGATATCTTTCCAAAGTTTTGTAGTCTCAAAATCAACATGAGTGGCAACAGCAAGTCTCTTTCAATTTGGGAGGGACATGAACTTGTTATCCTAGCTTTGGAAATGAAGGAATGCCTTAATTTTGCAGATTCTCCCAGTGGGGGATTGCCAGCCCCCATCCTTACACTGTTAAAAGTTCATGATTGCCTTCGTCTCAAGTCACTTCCTGAAAACATGGATATGCTTCTCCCAGCTCTTCAAATTTTGGATATTGCAAACTGTTAGCAAGTTGAGTCTTTTCCAGTAGGAGGCCTGCCAACCAATATGAATTGTCTTGCCATCTATGCTTCTGAGAAACTCATTGCCAATAGGAAGCAGTGGGGTTTGAAAAGACTGCACTCTCTTAATCAATTATTATTGTCTTGTCATGGTTGCAGGGAAGAGAAGTGCTTTCCTAAGGAGGACTTCCACAAGTCTTAGCACTCGTCCTATATAGGAATTTTAAAATCTGAGATCCCTAGACAAAAGGGGCCTTCAAGTCCTTATCTCTCTTCAACTATTGTCTATCTCAGACTGCCCCAGACTAAAGCAAATGCCAGAAGATGGGTTTTCTTGTCTCCATTCTAAGCTACAGTTTCATCAATGTCTTTCCTTGACATTAATGAAATCACAATACGGTACTTCTTCCACTCTACCCTCTAAGCCTCCATTTGATTTTATTTATGCTTCTTTCTTACGTTGTTTATGGATAAATAAATTTGAAAAATTTGTTAATCCAATAAAAAATGGAAAAAATAAAACGATTTCTTCTAAGATTGTTAGTCCAAAGCTGGAGTTCTCAAGTTTTTATGGGTTCTTTTGTAAGATTATTTCCATTTGTTAGTAGCAAGTGCCACAAAAGGCTTGGTCAAACACATGCCAGAAGAGCAGTTAACAAAACAATTGCCTAGGAAGAAGGGAAAGTAGTGTTGAAAGATTGGTCACATCTGCTGCATAAAAATGGATGCCCCAACCCAAATCAGGTATTGGTTCTACTTGTGCAGCTAATTTCAATCTTGTTTTTACTTATATTTCTTTTTAGTTGTACATCAGGAAAAAAAAAATAAATACAAACATACAACTGAATTTTTGAAATTGAAAATATAAAACATTCTCTTGAATTTTTGCAAATCGTAAAATGTCCACAGCTTGGGTCTTTTCCAGAAGGTGATCTGCTATTTTTATCTAATTTTTTAGCAATCGATGACAACAAAAAACTTATTTCCATTAGAATGGAGTGGGGTTTGCAAAGACTTTAGTCTCTTAAATAATTACAATTCCTAAGTAGTGATCTTGATTGCTAGGATGTGGAGTCCTTTCTGGAGGAGTATTTCTGTTTCTCTTCTTTTTGCCGTTTTCCTTTCTATTTTTCTTTTGGAGCTGTAGATGAAACATATCTAGCTACCTTGTTCTCGACTGTTACAACTTGATTTGAAATTTTCATGAGGAAAGAGTCCCATAATTTTTTTTGTGCTCTGCTATGTCACTCCAGTATTCGATTCATGTGACCGCTTCAGAATTATGTTTCTTTCTGCAGGGCATTTTCTAAACTCAAGCCTTTTGTGCACATTCTAGTTGGAAAGGGGCTTTCAGCGTTGTCCATTTCCTATATATTAAGTTCAGGTAATTTTGAAATTATTAAGACATCAAGTATTTTTGTTCCTTATTTGATTATTGATACTTTCTTTTAACAATTTAAACATATTGTGTGCTTGATGTAAAACATTGTAGAAAAATAAGGATAAAAGAGTAATGCAGGGATAAACAACAAATTCTAGGCTTCACCACATAGAATCAATGTAGAAACCTTAAGCATCACAACCTAACACAAGTTATTAATTAAACACATGAAAGCTAAGGTCGGGGGGTGGGGTTGGGTGCCTAACACCTTCCCATCCCCAGGTGAAGCAGATCACTCATCTCCAGTTTTGTATAAGTGACCCACTCAATTTTACTATCAATTTCACTAATATGTTGACATGTGCTGAAATAAATGGTGAATACTCTGTGCTCACTTTTGTTTACTTGAATCCACTTTTGATCTTTCATTCACAATTACACACATAAACATACTGTGAAATAAAATCTTATACCAAAAAAGAAGTACAAAGTTCATTTTTGTATGTGAGTAATGTGTTCTTTAGCAAACCGTCAATATATTAAAACCTCTTGGGAATTGACTCAACGGTGGAATAACAAGTGCTAAAGGTGTGTTGAACTATTCCTTCTGGAAGGAAGTTTACTCAAAAGCAGTACAGCTCCTGTAACTAGACATTCCATAATAAAATTTCCCTATAGAAATCACAAAATTGAAGGAAAATAGGAAATATTAGTTGCGAAAAGCGACAGCATCTGATTGGTTGGCTTCTATTTCAAGTGAGGTACTATGCTTTTCAAGCATACTGGTAGTGTGATAATGCATTCCACTTGCTATTATTCAAAGGTCATTCTTCCCATATGAGGCTTAAAAAAATGATTCTTTGAAGAGGTGGCTGAGGTTGCTTGTCCCCTACTACTTAAACCACTGAAAACCCTAGTTGTATGCCCAATATTCTAGAAACCTCTCTCTCTGAACCTCCATGGCCGACCACCAAGGTCAGCCATTCTCATCTCTTTGGTGACAAACCAACACTGAAATAGCCTTCCCCTTTATCCATCGATCTCACTTTCTCTGAGCTCTCAATAGTTGATGGGCACTATTGTCTTTCAAGTTGAACCAGCAGGTGTAAACTTTTTTGTGATTCACGGATAGAAACTCTGATGCACAACACAAGACTACCTTTTAGTCTAGTATCATTCATTGACGTGTCTATTTCATTGTTAATATTTGTTTACACACAGATAACAATAATAGTTTCTTTATGTTCGGGGAAAGTTCACCCACCCTCTTTGAGGGTATTCATCAGGTTTAAAGGGTATCATCTATAAAAGTTACTTTTACTAAAGTTTGGCACTAATACTTATAAAAAAAAAAAAGTTTTGCACTATTACTAACACATGCCATGCCTTACACACACACACTTCAATTTGAAGACACAAAAAAGTGGAAGCAGTGAGAATATATAGAGGATGGTATCATATGGGACTGAATCAAGACTGTACCTCTACTTCCTTCCGTTGTTTTTATCGTTTTCTGTACTAGCAATGGTTGATATTATGGATCATGGACATGTTTTTTCAATGCACTTTGAAAACACGTGGTTAGTCTTCTAGGAGATTACACTGGTGCCGAGAAGGATCTGCTCCATAGATACTCCCACATGTTGTCCCCCCCATAATTGCTGGCAAAGTTTGATATAGTACTATATCAAACTTGAACCACCTTATACTCCATTTGAACCACCCCTCTGTCACTCAGCTTCTAGTCTAAATATATCTAAGTGGTTGCCCCTCTTGTCTCCATGCTTCTCAAACTTCCATTAGGGTTTGGAAAGATTGGTTCCATAGAGTGTCTTTATGCTCGGATTGAGAGAGAGAGAGAGAGAGCGAGAGAGAGAGAGAGAGAGGGAGATGGAGATGGTGGTGGTGGTTGGGGTTTGCCACGAAGGAGCATGGATGCTTCAATTCTTTAAGATTGGAGAGAACAAAGAGAGATGGAGGTGTTTAGTCCAAGATCGGTATTAGAGAGAGAGATTTCAGTGAAAGGATATTGGTTATATCGCCAACGTGAACTTGATAACCAACAAAGAACATTGGTTATCAGATCCATAACACTTCTTAGGCCATCATTTTGGCATAATTCAGCTACCACAGTGCACTTAATTTGTATACAGACACCGGTTGTATACAAATTTACTTGGCTACTTGTGAATATCTAGGCAGCGTCACACAAGCATGTCATGGCCTTGGCTACATGCTCACGTTAGGCTGCCATGGCCTTGGCAACGTGCACACGGGCATGCCTTGGCCTTGGCAGTGTGCACATGGGGCTACCATGGGCATGCCAGCATGCTTAGAGGAGGTTATTTGGGTATGCCCACGTGCACGCTGCATCACCTCGCCCCCCTTCCCCCGGCCCAATTGTGTTCCTAAATTTATTCCAAGATTTTAGAGAGGGTATCCAACAATCGGTTCAGTATTTCAAGTATTTTTTGAATTTTTATGATTTTTCCTATTTTTTGGCTTCTGAAAATCATTAATATATATATATATATATATATGTTGAATCTGGACTTGAAAATTTTCCTACTTCAAGATTGGATTTTTCTTAGCATGTGTGCAATAATCAAGACAAGATTCAAAGAATCGCCCCCACAAAAAGGTCATTATGTTTCTTCAACAAATCAATGTTTCCTAATGCTAGGAAGGATCTGCTCCTAAGCACTCTTTAGGGAGGAGTAGTTTGGCAATGCATGATGGCAACCCCCCATGAGCTTGGCCAAGGGTAGGCATGCTCAAGCCAAGGGAAGATCGGCCACTGTATTGCTGAGTAGTTAGTCTTATCTCAAGGTGGTTTCAAATGATAGTCCAGGGAAATTCATCGATCGCCTTTTACTTTTTTGGCTTGAGTGGTTAGTATCTATGCAATCCCACTTTAATTATGGTTGCATCGTCCGGTGATATTCATCAATCACCTTAAAATTCTTTGGCTTGAGTGTTTAGTATTGATTGATGAGTGGTTAGTCTATCACCCCATGGCTTTGCTTTGTTTTTTAGTGGGCAATCTTATATCACACTTCTGGTAGAATGTGACTCGGCTTATGTCTCCTGTGATGAGTGTTCTAAAAATTTGAAAAAAACATGAATTAAAACTATGGTATGACAAATGCGTGTGTGTATATATATATATATATATATAAGCTAATGTGAATTGAAAATAATATTTTAGATACAAGCTTGACATCAAGTTGGTGATACAACAGAACATGCAAATTTTGTAGTATTTGACAAGGAGAGAATTTAATTAAAGTGCCTGGTACGCAACTTTCCAATATGAAAGAAGAGGTAAAAATATTGATAGAAATAGGTAATTTGCTTAATGAAATTAATTATATTACATTACACTAATTGAAATCCTTTTTTTTTTTTTTTTTAAATAATAGGATGAAGATGGTTACAATATTATTCCAAATTATATCAAATGCATAATTGGAAAAACCTACATCTTCCAAGTGAAAGTTACTTACAATTTCTTCGTTCACAAACCAAACTTTACGGTAACTAGATTCTTTGAAATTGAAGGAAATGAATAATTACAGGTAAAAATGGTTCACTTATACTTTATTGATGAAGTTATAATATCATCAGTGATACATAATGACATATTGCATCTTTGATTATAGGAAACAACAAAAAGAGAGACTGAGAATGGAAATGAAGTATCCAAAGAAACAATCTGTGCTGAAGTAAAGAAAAGAAAATTTTTGAAGAAGTACAATTGCACAAATAAATATTAATTGGTTCTTTTTAAAACTTCACACAATCTTTAATTTCCTTAACAAGAAAATAATAACTTTTGTATTTTTACTGTTTTGCAGATAAATCCAAAACGAGAATGTGGAAGCTCAAATAGAAGTGTTAGATGATCAGCGAACATAGAAAATATTTAAATGAAACTTTGAATTTTTAGACTTCAAATCAGGTCGTGATGTTGTGCTTTCTGATAGAAGAATAGATGCTTCAGAGCCTATCGACTAGTTTCAGCTAAAGGTCATATTTTAACTCTGCAGAAAAACGGCACCGTATCTCATTATTACCAACGGTGACGTTTTGGTTTTAAAGAGAATTCTTTCAGTCAAGCTCTACGACATCGTTTAGCCTTGGAGCTTCATAGTTAGTGTTAGCATCTTTTTCAAAGGATTAGCTGCTGAGATATTTTTTTGTAATGATATTTTCTGTTAAGAGCACATTAATCACGTGTAAATAGAGTGTAACTAATTCCAAGCTTTACGGAATTATTGTTAGTTGGTTAGATTAGATTTAAGTTTTTCTCTTGCTCTACATATAGATAACTATACACATTGTATTATTCAGTTAGTATTGCTAATATTCAATCACATAGATTTTACTCTCTGTTCTTTCTCTTCTGCCGTTGTTACACTGTATACTTTCTTGTTTTCTTCACTTTCATTTTAGAATGATTTGAGTTTGGAAATATTTACTATTTAAGCTAAATTTTTTGGAACTCACAAGGGAGCTGAGTATATGTTTTATCTACTTTTCAGAGCATAGAAAACGGAAATTGACTATTGACTCACCTACCCTTTTTTAACCTACCTGTGGCTACGCTAAATTAAATGGAACACATGATTATTCGTGAGCATTCAAATAAGACAAGGCCTAATGCACCACTTGTGACTATCAATCACGTTCCAAATAGATTTGAGAGAGCAACTTTTTAATATCAAGTGTTGTGGACACTATGATATTATTAAGGCTTTTATATGCAAAAGACTCAAATTTGTCCATTGGGTCTCGAATATGCAAAACTCACCTGTTTACTTACAAAATCATTCCACATTTTACCCGATCCATCATCCATCCAATTTGGCCATTTAAGGTCACTTTCAATACATCATCCAAGGGGTTATATATTGAAAAACCTTGAAGTGGTTAGTCAATAAACCAGAAAGAATATCATTCCTTTTTTGTAAAAATATAAGAACTTTTGCTCCAAATTCTTCTTCACAAACTATAAAGACTAAAGTGGATTAGCATGCATATTCTAACATTAATTACCACTAATGATTTAGCACAGTTACAACTTTTTTTCTGGGTAAAACATGCCACAGACTTTATCAAACTCCTAAATAGTTAGATTTATACATATGTTAAAGGTAAAAACATGACCATTTTTGCTCTCTCTCTCTCTCTCTCTCTCAAATACACCCAAACATTTGAGTGTTATTATACCGTATAACTTACTCAAAATTCATCATATTATTAATTAATTGTGCCTTAAAATAGTTGGACACCATCAGCAACTCTCCTTCTTAGTCTTGCTTAAAAATTTAAAAATTAATTAAAAATTAACAAGAAAAATAATAACATCAACTCATCTAGCATTTGTTGGTTCTAATTGGTTTAACTAGTAACGTTTATGATAAAAAACAATCATCATATATCAAATGTTATATGTTAAAATTATACTGTATCTATTATAAAAAAAATACAAAAAAAATAAAAAAGCTGAAAAATAATATCATGCATTTGACAAATTACTAGATTACTGATGTTGATGAAATCATAACCAGTGTAGGTCATGACATCGTGAACCTGGGCATCATGGGTGGGAGTGGAGGCTGTTATGGGTCATGGGTGGTGATAGAGCTGCCGTGAATGGTGGTTACAAGGGCAGATGGATAGAGAGAAAGACGATGAAAAAGTGGTGTGAAACAATCAATAGATTATTTTTAACATTAAAAATGTGATGTTTGGAGGGAATTAATGGTAACTTTCTAATGGTGGATGTAAGAGCCAAGTGGCAATGGAACTAAGGACTAAGTCTAAAATGGCGGTGTATCAATGTTAATCGACTAAAATAATACTCCAATTTTAAACTTAGTAAACTAGAATAACAATTGATCAAAGTTATAGAAGGTGAAGTGTATATTTGTTAAAAACAAACAACTTTCGGTTTAAAAGTGTCTTTAATAATAATTGATCAAAGTTATAGAAGGTAAAGTGTATATTTGTAAAAAACAAACAACTTTCGGTGTAAGAGTGTCTTTGTCTTAATCATATATGTTCTATATGGCAAAAGTAAAAGGTAGCTCTAGATGGCAAAATATAAAGTAATCACCCAGGAAGACCATGAGAAATATTGCATTTGCGGACATAGAAATGACACCAGTTAAAGATGGAGTTCAAAATTGCAAAGAAAATGTGAAGGTGTTTCAATAGGTTCACATTTGGATTTGGTGCAGTATCGTAAGTCTTGATTTAAGTGTTGAAAAAATAAAAGGATCTAGAAAAAAGATGGATTTGAACACGTTTCCACACAAAAAGATGGATTTGAGTCTTCATCCACTCCCATGAAACAGTATTAAGGGGAAGAAGGATGATAATAAGTTAAGAGAAGAAATTTGTGATGAGGAGTACTTCTTTTTTGAATAAATTTTTTATTAAAAAAAATCCCGGCAAAGAAGCCAAAAAAATTGAAAAATTTAGGATGGAAACCGTGAGGTCCAAGGGGCTTTCATGGAGAGAATACTTTATCAAGTGAAATAGAACATCATTGGAGCACAACACAACAATCTTGTGCAAGTCTAAGTCGGCATGAAATTGAAAACACAAAAAAGTGAATATATTTCTTAAGGCCAAAAGCATCAAATCAAGGAAGTAAGGATTAAGGAACCGTACGGAATACGATCTTCCCAATCTTATATAAATTAATATGATGGTTCAAACTAAATAGTATAAATTTAAAAATGTATCTAGTAAAACATTTAATTAAAAATTTTAAATGCAAAGGGCAAGATTAAAACGGGAATTGAATCTTTCATGTGATAAAACTGATGAAGAAATTAACACATTTGAAGACATGCACTTGGAAATATACGTACATAGGGTGAGATTAAGTTGCACCTAAGGTTATTATTATTATTATTTTTTCACCTAATGTAACTTTAAACAATATCTAAATTTTAAACCACTTAGGGTCCGTTTGGATACAGCTGAAAACTGAAAACTGAAACGGAAAACTGAAAAACATTGTAACAAAATAATTTTTAAATGTGTGAATAGTATTGTCGGACCCTTTTTAATGAAAAAATTGTTGAAAAGTGAAATTTGTGGGTCTGTGAACAGTGAAATTTGTGCTGAAAATTCAAATTTTGCGGCTACAGTACTGCTATAGTAGTTGCTATAGTAAAAATTTTGCCTCTGAAAAACTGGAAACGAGTGAAAAAAGAAAAAAAAAAAGAGAACTGAAAACGTAAACGCCAGACGCAACGCGCTGGCCAAACGAGCACTTAAGATTTTTTTTATTAGATGTAAATTTTGACAAATCTACTGTGGATTACATTTTCTTCTTATACCTTCTATGCTTACAAAATTTCAAGATGCTCAACTCAAAGATTATAAATATGTCATCTATCAATTGTTTAAATCTTATGTTTTTGAATTTTAAATTTGTCTAAAGTGGATTGAATAATAAATAATATCCAATTGGTATTAAATGTACTACATTCTTGTTAAAAACATCAAGACAATGTTATCCAATAGTTAAAATTTTAAAATATTAATCCAATACAAATTTATTAATTAGCATAATACTGCTTAAAGTCTTACTATGTGTAACTTGAAAGTTGAATCCAACTCATTTAGAGAATATGTAATTGTTAGTTTGAGTAAGTTTTTGAATTTTAAAACTGTATAAAAGATGAATTTATGAATTGAATAATAAATAACATCCAATTGGTATGAATTATAATGTATTTGTTAAAAACATAAAGAGCATGCAATCCAGCAATTAAAATTTTAAAATATTAATCCATATAAGTTATTAATTGGTATAACATTGGTTAAATTCATACTATGTGTAACTTAAAAGTTGAATCCAACTTATATATAAAGTATGGTTTTAAAAACCAGACCGGACCGACTAGTTCAACCGAAAACCAAACATAATTTGCTCCGGTTCTAATATAAGATTGAAAAATAGAGAAAGAGCAAGAAAACCTGGAAACCGTGGGTTAAACCCGAAACCCAAGAGGTTAAACCGGTTAATTGAAAAAAAAAAAAATAGATCCAAAACTAGACAAACAATGAAATGAAGATTTGGGAAAAATCTGAGATCTATGGGTGAAAATGAAATGAAGAAATACTTTTATTAGATGAAGTGTATGAGAAATCTTTGTGCTTTGAAGCTTTAACTGGAATTAAATCTTGGGGAAGATGAAGACACTTGTTATAGTAGCCTATAGGGACGGTGGGGAGGAGAGAGAGAGAGAGAGAGAGTCTTATCCCCCCCCCCCCCCCCCCCACACCCCCCTCCCCCCCAAAAAAAAAAAAAAAGAGTAAACGTAAAACGTGTGGCCGTGTGGGTGTGGGACTGCGAGTGTGTGGTTAAAAGACACAGTGACGTTTGCTCTCTTTTTTAAATAATAAATAGTTTTTTTAGTAGAATAATAAATAGTTATAAAACATATAAGTAAAAGTTAAATTATTAAACTATTATTTATAAAAATAAAAATACGGAACTTAAATAGTATTCAAATAAAAAATATTTATATATTTTTTAATATTTTCTTATTATAAGTTATAAAATTTCACATAAAATTTATTTATATATTTTAATTATATTAATTATAATAATATTGGTTGGACCATGGATCCGACCCTGGTCAAACCAAAAAATCAATAATCAGTCATTTCTCATCAAAAAAAAAAAAGTAATCAGTCATTTTTTCACACAGAGAGATGGAGGACAAGAAGACATATGCATCGCCTGAATCATATGCAATGAATGGAGGAAAGGGCCCTTATAGCTATGCTCAAAACTCCATCTATCAGGTCTCCTTTAATATTCAAGCCTATATTTTGAACTATTTTCTTGTTTGGATCAATCTTTGGATTCTAGCTTACAAATTTTTTTTGTTTGGAATCTTTGGATTCTACCATAGATAGCCAAGTAATAGTGGAATTTATCATAATTAGTATCCAAGAAAATAGGGATTTGAAGCTGACCATCCAAAATTATTTAATTTTGTTTCCAAGAAAATTGCATTCCGAACACTATTGTTAGATTATTTTCATGCTCCTAATTACGAGGATTATTAAAAAAAATTATAATCACCACTTGTGTTGTAGAGAGAGGCTGCTGAAGCTGCCAAAGAAAAGATCAACAAGGCAATAGCCGATCACTTTGACATTAAGACCCTTTCAGCTTCTCTAAACTCAGTATGTGAGGCAGACTTGGGTTGTTCTACCGGACCCAATACTTTTATCTCAGTGCAAAACATAATAGAAGCCGTAAAACTCCAATACATATCAAAAGAAGTACATACTGAAATCCCAGAATTTCTAGTGTTCTTCAATGACCATGTCTCCAATGATTTCAACACTCTCTTCAAGTCTTTTCCTCCCAACAAGCAATACATTGCAGCTGGAGTACCAGGTTCTTTCCATGGCCGCTTGTTTCCCAAGGAATCTCTTCATTTTATTCACTCTTCTTTTGCACTACAGTGGCTGTCTAAGGCTCCAATAGAAATTATGGATGAAGGGTCTCCTGCTTGGAATAAAGGGAGGATTTTCTACTCAAATGCGCAAAAGGAAGTTGTGGAGGCCTATGCAACTCAATTTGCCAAGGACATCGACTCCTTCCTATTTGCCCGAGCTCAAGAGCCTGTGGTTGGAGGTCTATTGGCACTTTTCATACCTGCAATCCCTGATGTGATGAGCAATTTTGACACATTTATTGGTACAGAGCTGGACCTTCTAGGATCATGCTTAATGGATATGGCCAAAGTGGTAAGTTTACAATAACATGACTTGTAATGATTTGTAGCAACATCATTTGGAGTTGGATTCACCATTGATGCTTTTTTTTTTTTTTTTTTGCAACAATCATAACAAGCCATGCCCATTTGTGAAAAAAGTTTTAAAAAATGTTATACCTAGCTCAAAAGAGTTGATTTAAAATTCTAATGTTTAGAATACTCTAATTAACCTTCGTTTGAAACTTCTAACCAAGGTATAACTTTCAATAATTTGAAATAAGAAATGAAAAAATGATTAATTACAATCATTCATATGAAACTTCAAGATTTATGATCAGCACCCTAATTAGAAATTAATTTGTAATGTCTACTTTGCCATCCAAATTAGTATATAAATTAATAAATTAATGTCTACTTATCTTTCTAAAGTATAAATGCATTTGCAACACACTCTAAACCACAAAAATTCTACAATCAAAAACCCGATTTTACAATAATCTACCCCTAATATAATACATTGATTTTGATGATGAAGGATATTGGAAACTAATCTTGAACTAGAGAGTTTATTTAAAATTCTATGGGAAAAATGCTCTAACACTCCCTAAACTTTGGGGTAGTTGCTTTGACACCCGCTAAACTTTTATTTTAGCCAATTTAGTACCTAAACTTCACATACGTGTCCGATTGCTACTTCTGTCAGTGCCGTTTGATAAGCTACCATCTACTCACGTGTAGTCAAAAAGCAAATACCAAAATCAATTGTTTGCTGGTTCAGTTTTGAGCTAAAAATATTGGAGAGAAAACGAACCAAATCCGGTGCGACCATGAATGTTGGCTCTGGCGGGATTACGAACGGCATGGCCTGGTTCCATCCTATCTCTCTCAAATTGGACCTGCAAACAATTGTTTTTGTTGTTTTTGTCCACACGTTTTCGTTGTTTAGTGCTCATGTGAGTACCACGTTAGATTACTAAACAGCAATAACAGAAGTAGTAATTTGAAACATGTGTAAAGTTGAGGTATTAAATTGTCAAAAATCAAAGTTTAGGGAGTGTCAAAAAAACTAGCCCAAAGTTCATGGGGGGCGTTAGGGCATTTTTCCCAAATCCTATTGTTTAGGTTGCATTGCAAATGTCTCAAATTTTAAGCTGAATAACTACAATTATAGACCAAGGTTTTCAATTGCAGGGATTAGGTAGTGAAGCAAAAGTGGATGCATTCAATTTGCCAGCTTATGTCACCACCCCAAAGGAATTGATTGCATTGATTGAAAGAAATCAACATTTTCAGCTTTGAGAGAATGGAAATATTGAATAACAAGTCAAAGTATCTTACTTTGTGTAATCCCTCGATGCGTTCTTTATTCCTAAGATCCGCATTTGAAGGAGTTCTCGAAAAGCATTTTGGAAATGATATCATGGATGAGTTGTTTAATCGCTACACAGAGAAAGTTGCAGAGTCCTCCTTCTTCTTAAATGCAAAAGCTGATAAATCGATTGTATTGTTTGTCCTCCTCAAGCGAAACGATTATTAGACTTTAGCTTTATTCCGACCAAATAAAATTCACTTGCAATAAAATGTAACAACGAAAAAGAGAATACTCTTGTAAGGTTCTTGATGTCAAAGTGATCATTGGCTACAGTCTTTTTGATCTTTTCTTTGACAACTTCCTCAACTCCTCTCTACAGGTGGTGATTATAATTTTTTTTTTTTTTTTTTTATATCCATTATAATTAGAATCATGAAAATTATCTAACAGTATCAAATTTTTGAATGCAATATGCTTGGAAATGAAATTGAATAATTTTGGGTGATCAATTTCAAAACCCTATCTAGCCCTTAAAATGTTATTTCAATTATATTTTCTCCAGAGAATCTAACGTACAAGAAATAAAATAAAATAAAAATTATATTTATATTTATTTATTTTACAAACATACCTAATCTACAATGGGGGGTGGGGGGGATTTCAAACCTCGGTTTTCCTAGCAAAGTAGAGCAAACTATACCTCTAATCTACAAGATGTGGGGCCGCCTTAGACCTAAGTTACATGGTGTAATTTTTGCCAATATCAAATCTCTTAATAACCATTAAATATATTTCATAATTTTAATATATATAAATTTCAAATTTTTTTATATTTTAAAAGTATACTTAAACATTAGTTTATGGATCATATGGTATAATATTAACTATCATGAAATTAGGTGTACATGTTATGCATAAAGATAATATGCAATCTAATAATAGATTTTTTTTTTAAATAAAAAAAAAATAGAAAGAAAGAAAATATAAAAAAGACATTTCATACTCATAGAATGTTATTGGGTGCAATAACATTAATAAGCTTACACAATTCTTCAAAACCCAATTGGGTTTCCATACAATTGGGACTGTAAAGCCCATATGTGTCTCTAGTGAAATACAAATGAGTTTTTCAGTTTTTTGGTGTTTTAAGTTTTTTAAAATTATAATCCAATTTTTAAATAAAATCTTACCTCAATCTAGCTTTTTAATTGTTTTTTTTTTTTAATTAAATTGTTGATGTGGCACCATTCAATACTAAGGAATGGCCCATGTCAAAATTGAGTCCATTAACACTTCATCATTAAACAAATCTTCTCATCATGCCCTTCTTGTAACTCGTGCGGTTTTTCTAAATTTGTTAGAATTAATTCTAAACTTCTTTAAGAAGCATATCCACACATTAAAACTCATTTTAAGAAAAAAAAAAAAAAAACATTAATCCAAAACCCTATATAAAATACATAAATAAATACAAAATAAATGTAATACTACTCTCTAATAATGAAAGAAAATATAACATTAAAAATGATTATACAATAAGAGATGTACGAATTAATGGATAATTTATTACAAGAATATTCTCCTTTTCATTGTTACATTTATTTGCAAGTGATAATATTTTTTTCGTTGGAATAAAGCTAAAGTCTAATTGTTGTTCTTTAAAAGGACAAATAATACAATCGATTTATCAGCTTTTGGATTTAAGAAGGAGGATTCTGCAACTTTCTCAGTATAGCGATTAAACAACTCATCCATGATATCATTTCCAAAATGCTTTGCAATTACTCCTTCTAATGCAGCTCTTAGGAATAAAGAACACATTGAGGGATTTCGCAAGCTCACATAGTTTTCCTGATTATTTAATATTTCCATCCTCTCAATGTTAAAATGCTGACTTCTTTCAATCAATGCCTTCAATTCCTTAGAGGAGGTGAAATAACTTGGCAAATTGAATGCATCCACTTTTGCTTCACTACTTAATCCCTGCAATTAAAAACCACGGTCCATCTCATGGAAGTAGTAACTTTTTCATGAACCAATATTTCACTATCTAACTAGATTAGTCACTGAAACATGGAAGCTCGGTTACACCCATGTTCTTTCTATAATTGTAGTTATTCAACTTAAAATTTGTTACGTTTGCAATGCACCCTAAACAATAGAATTTTAAATCAACTCTATTGATTGAGATTAATTTGCAATGTCCTTCATCCAAATTAATTAGTGTATTAGATTAGGGATAGATTACTGTGAAATCAAGATGTTAATTGTAGAAATTTGTAGGATGGATAAGTGTCCATTAATTTTATTAATTTATATACTAATTTGAATGGTAGACTTGACATTATAAATTAATTTCTAATTAGGATGTTGATTGTAACTTTTTGGAGTTTCGTATGAATGATTGTAATTAACCTCATTTTTTGTTTCTTGTTTCAAAGAATTGAAAGTTATACCTTGGTTAGAATTTCCCAACAAAGGGTTAATTACAACCATTCACAACTTTTGCACACTAAACAAGTATAATTTCAAATCAAGACTTAATATTTTTCACAATTAAGCATGATTTGTTTTGATTGGTGCAAAATAAGAGTAATGTCATTAGTGAATCAAAGTAAAAACGACTTTACTTTAATAACAACGGGCTATGACATTGTTTACTTCCAGCTTTAGCCATATTTAGGCAAGATCCTAAGAGGTCCAACTCTGAACCACCAAATATGTTAGATTTGCTCATGTTATCAGGGACAGCAAGAATGAAAAGTTCTAGTAGCCCTCCAATCACAAGCTCTTGTGCTCTAGCAATTAGGAAGGACTCCATGTCCTTGGCAAATTGAGTTGCATGGGCCTCCTCAACTTCCTTTGGTGCATTTGTGTAGAAAACAAGGGAGTCGATTCTGTACCGTACCGGCCGGTACCGCCGGTATATACTGTACCGGCAAGCAAATTAACCGGTACATATAACCTCCTGTTTTGTACCAGAAAAAATACTAGTCATGTACCGGTCGTACTGGCCAATTTTGGGCAATACCGGCCGGTACTGGGCATACCAGCCGGCATAGAAATTTTTTTTTATTTTTTTATTTTTATTTTTATTTTTAAGTTTTGTAATTTTTGAATTTTTGTTAGGGCAGAATAGTAATTTATTTGTATTAACTTATTAGTATTATTTGTTTTCTTAGTATGCAATGGTAACTTTTAAGTTTTCTATTTTTTATATTGTGTTTTTTTTTTTTCTTTTAATTGATACTAAAGTCTAAAAAATTTTGTTGGGCCATTTCAAAATAAAGAATAAACTAAAATTCAAATTAAATTAGTATGTTTATAATAAAACTAATGTCTATTCAGTATTTACAAAATAAAATAAAATAATTTAATTTAATACATTTCAACTCAATAAGACTTTATTATAAGAAAAATATTAAAGTTATTACAAATTTTATTACATACTACTTATAAATGATGTGGTAATATATATGATCGGTGAATTTCGAACACCTATTGTTGATAATATTCATACTCATTACATAGTTACAATAGAAATTAGAAGAGTTAGTTTCATACTTCACTTATAAACAAATTCACCCACTATTGATTTTTAAGTCTTTATTAGCAATATTGATCAATGAAAATTCAATTTATGAAAAACAAATGGAACAAAATGGAGTTTATGAAAGAATGGAACAGATAAATCATAAATGTGTAACGCGCTTAAAAGAGGTTATTTGAGCATACCAGCATGCCCATAGGCATGCTTGTGTCCACGTTGCTTAGCCCATGGCAATCCAACGTGGACACATAGCCAAAAGCCATGGTATACGCGCATGCACGCTACCTAAGCCATGACAACCCAACGTGGGCATGCAGCCAAAGGCCATGGCATGCTTGTGCGTGATGCTTAGGCCATAGCAACCCAACATGGGCATGCACCCAAGACCATGGCATAATAGAATAAAATGAAATATGCATATCGACCTTCAATTTATATATTTTTTTAAATATGGATAAAATTGATAGTCCCCACCTTTGCTTCATTAAAATAATGAGTCTTTTTCTTGAATGAATGATTGTCATTAAAATAATGAGGGATTTCTTGAATGAATAATTAAAAGGATCTTTCTCAAAGGAATGATTAGAAGGGAATAGAATAAAGCTATACCATGTATATAACTACTGGCATGTACATATTCACATAGTGTCCATGTGAATATATAATAAAATAAAATAAAAACTTTTGAACTCAAATAGTTTTTCATTAAGTTTAGGTCTTAGTACAATATAGAGCTGAGCTTGATTACATATATTATTACTACCCTCAATTCCTTCATGGATGGAAGACATGGGCTAGTTAAAATTGTTCACTTTTTTCTTGCTGGTTAGCCCCTGCAAAATATAAAAAGTTCATTAGATAGTGAGTTGATTTATCTCATTGCATGTCCAGCTAAGTTTCACTTGTGAAATCTAGTTTAATAGTGGTTTCTATACAAATAAGAGACCAGGGTTTGAATCTTATTTACACTAACGTGGAACAAATTTTGTCGATTAAAATATTCCTAACTCACAAAAATGATTTTCATTTGCATCTTATTAGTATTCCTAACCTTCCGCATCCAATGCCTATTCAATAATTTTGTTGAAAATGCATTAGTTGATTAATAATTTTTTTTTTAAATAAATAAATAAAACTTTCAAAAGAAGATTGAACTAAAAAAGTAATAATTAAAAANTTCTTTTAATTGATACTAAAGTCTAAAACCATGAATAATTAGTTCTAAATTGAGGAAATGTTTTATGCTAAACTTTTATATTTATTATATAATATATATATATACACACACACACACACACACACACATATATATATATATATATATTATTTATAAATATAAAAAATAGCGGTAAACCCGAAACGGTATACCGGTATTGAACGGTATCCGAAATATATCGTACCGCTAGCCAAACCGGTATAGCCTCCAGTACGGTATTGACTCCCTTAGTAGAAAACCCTTCCTTTATTCCAAGCAGGTGATCCTTCATCCATAACTTCTTTTGGGACATTTGACAGCCACTGTAGTGCATAAGAGGAATGAATAAAATGAAGAGATGCCTTGGGAAACAAGCGACCATAGAAAGAACCCGGTACCCCGGCTGCAAAGTATTGCCTATTGGGAGGGAGGGAGATGAAGAGAGTGTTGAAATCATTGGAGAATTGGTCATTGAAGAACACCATAAATTTTGGGTTTCAGTATTTTCTCCTTTTGATATGTATTTGAGTTCTATGGCTTCTATTATGTTTGTATTGAGACGAAAGTATTAGGTCCAGTAGAACAACCCAAGTCCGCAACACATATTGGGTTTAGAGACCCTGAAAGGGTGTTGTTGTCAAAGTGATTGGCTACAGCCTCATTGATCTTTTCTTTGGCAACTTCCACAACTCCTCTCTACAGCACAAGTGGTGATTATCATTTTTAGTATTATCATAATTAGAATCATGAAAATCATCTAACAGTAGCTAAATTTATAATGCAATTTGCTTAGAAATAAAACTTAAAATTTTGGGTTATTAGTTTCAAAACAATATCAAACCCTCAAATTGTTCTTTCCATTATATTTTTGCGATAGAATTTAACGTACAAATACTCATCTTCTGCAATTAATTAGATTTCTTTATGCAATTCTTTCAATTAACCATCCCCAGTTCTTTATGAACAAAAAAGTTCTTACATCTCATAGGTGAGGCTTAAAATAGTAAATGAGTTGAGTTATCCACAAATAACTATGACTTCAGAAAATAAAATAACCTGTTCATAATTGTTTGTTTACAAACATACCAAGCTTTATATGGCTCAATTTGAGTATAGATTTATATATAGGCGTAGGTCAAAGTGTTTTTTTTTTAATTGGATAATACAATAAAATAGTTACAAAAATAGAGCTGAGGAGATTCGAATCCAAAATTTTCTAGTAAAAAAAGATTGCAGGTCATACCACTCATTTTTGTCAATATTATTTTACCTAATAACTATTAAATTTGTTTCATAATTTTTTTAAATGAAATGGTCAAACATTAGTTTAAGCAATAGATAGTATAATATTGATTATCATGAAACTTTGTCAATATGTTAAGAACAAAAAATAATGTGCAATCTAATAATGGATTTTAAAAAGTATATAAAAAAAAAAAATCAAAAAGACATCTATTTTTTTTAATAAGAAAAATATATCTAATAAAAAGTTATTAAATGATATAACATTAACATGAAATTTATATATCTTATAAGATATCAAATTAATATTTTTAATTTTTTGATAATATAAATAGTTCATTTCTCTTTTAAATCCGTCTTATAGATGATTTCTAAGAATACAAAGATTAATGAGTCTAGATTTCAATGTTTATAAATGAACTTAATATAATCTCGATTTGCTGTCAAGTAAACCAATATCAGTTTTGTTTAGTGCGCGCAGATTTCATATAAGTTGCAGTTGCTTTAATTAATAAACACCATTAAAATTTTAGTGGCGATGTTATATATACTGATACAAATCAAATAGGAAAATAGATCAAAAAGCAGACTTGAATATTAAAGACTACCTGAAGGAGGAGTTTTGAGCATAGCTGTTTGGACCCAGACCTCCATTCATGGTTCACGCAGTATATTGGTGTCTGAGAAATGTGTTCATCAAGAAATTATCTCTTCAATTTTATAGAAGAAAGATTCAATTCTTAGATTGACATTACCCCTCGAAAAAGCCAACATTTCTTACTTCCTCGTTTAGATTCTTTAGCTTTAAGATTTTTTTTTTTAAGTGCTCCAATGATATTAAGTGTGCGTTTGGCTCAAACTTAAAAAATTAGCTTATTTTACTATTCAATTTATTTTTTTACTATTTATGGGTCACATTGCACTTATTTAGTTAACTTTTACCTTTATCTACAGATTTTCAGCAAAAAGTTTTCAGTTTCAGCAAAATAAGCAGATCCCAAACATACCCTAAAGACTACTTAAAAAATTGTAAATTATTCCACTCCTTTTGTAGTAGGTTTGATTGAGTCTGCTTTTGTTTGCCACTACATGTGTTCCCTGCTTAAGTAATCTTTGCCTTTCATCACAGTAGGGATGAAAATCAGGATTTGATCTTTGCCTCTTTGGGGACCCAAACATAAATAAAATTTTGTTGGGCCATTTCAAAATAAAGAATAAACTAAAATTCAAATTAAATTAGTATGTTTATAATAAAACTAATGTCTATTCAGTATTTACAAAATAAAATAAAATAATTTAATTTAATACATTTCAACTCAATAAGACTTTATTATAAGAAAAATATTAAAGTTATTACAAATTTTATTACATACTACTTATAAAATGATGTGGTAATATATATGATCGGTGAATTTCGAACACCTATTGTTGATAATATTCATACTCATTACATAGTTACAATAGAAATTAGAAGAGTTAGTTTCATACTTCACTTATAAACAAATTCACCCACTATTGATTTTTAAGTCTTTATTAGCAATATTGATCAATGAAAATTCAATTTATGAAAAACAAATGGAACAAAATGGAGTTTATGAAAGAATGGAACAGATAAATCATAAATGTGTAACGCGCTTAAAAGAGGTTATTTGAGCATACCAGCATGCCCATAGGCATGCTTGTGTCCACGTTGCTTAGCCCATGGCAATCCAACGTGGACACATAGCCAAAAGCCATGGTATACGCGCATGCACGCTACCTAAGCCATGACAACCCAACGTGGGCATGCAGCCAAAGGCCATGGCATGCTTGTGCGTGATGCTTAGGCCATAGCAACCCAACATGGGCATGCACCCAAGACCATGGCATAATAGAATAAAATGAAATATGCATATCGACCTTCAATTTATATATTTTTTTAAATATGGATAAAATTGATAGTCCCCACCTTTGCTTCATTAAAATAATGAGTCTTTTTCTTGAATGAATGATTGTCATTAAAATAATGAGGGATTTCTTGAATGAATAATTAAAAGGATCTTTCTCAAAGGAATGATTAGAAGGGAATAGAATAAAGCTATACCATGTATATAACTACTGGCATGTACATATTCACATAGTGTCCATGTGAATATATAATAAAATAAAATAAAAACTTTTGAACTCAAATAGTTTTTCATTAAGTTTAGGTCTTAGTACAATATAGAGCTGAGCTTGATTACATATATTATTAAAAAAAAAAACCAAAAACAATTCAGTGTCATTATAATATAGGCATTAATTTCCTTCAATAATGTCAATCAGTAATTATCATTAAATGCATAATAAGTAATAGATGTTATGAAAAGAGACATTTATTGTGCTAACATGACAGGTACGATTATGTAATCTCATTTCAGTGATGTGGCTTATTTTTATTGGCCAGAACTACAAGTTCAGCAAGATTACCTAAAAATTTCCCTATCTGAAGATAGTCAAACCATCATCTTGGAGCTGCTGGCATGATGGGTATCAAGGCCCATTCCACATCTTTGTACTTTGTAGCATGATAGGCAAATTATGTTATCTTCCTCTAATGACAATCAAATTTAATCCTGTGGTTCAACTGCATAATTGATCCTGGCAAATTTAAGGTCCAACACCTAAGTTTTACTCATTTTTTTTACACCTATATTTTGGATTTTACAAGAGGAAGAGAAGATTCAAAGTAACAACCTCCGTTTCATAGGACATAGTCCCAATGAATTGTGTTACAATTGGGTTGCAATGTGAAGAGTAATACTAATATAGCCAAACAAAAATAAGATATTCTGTCATTCAGCAGAGAAAACCACTGGTAGAGTAATACAAGATAAAGTGTCATGAAATTTTTAAATGAATACTTGGCAAATACAAAATCAGAGGCTTTCCACAGAAACCACTCAAGTATTTGAAAGAACACCAACTAGTAACCATGAACAATATTCATCTATGAGCAACTCCCAACATAATGCAGCAATGCACTGTTTTCTGTTGTCCATTTGACTTGGGGCAAAAAATTATCTCATATTTTTCTTTAAATATTTTATCTCTATACTATTTACAAATGATACAACACAAAATGAATCAGGACCGACCAAAAAAAAAACACCAGCATGATACACACAAGTTACATGATTCAACTTCTCATGGCTTATGCTGTGCATAGATTGATGTACGGACAGCTTGGTGAGAAGAAAGAGCTTTCCCATTAACAAGAACTTGTTCCAAGAAATCTATATGAATTTACTTGAGCTGGTAGTGCTATTCCAATATACACAGAAGACTCAAGAATAAGAATTGTCTCGTTATTTAACTTTACCTATCAATTAAAGGAATAAGCATATTTTTATAGTTACCCCTAAAGTTAAATAATACAATATTTCATGAAACTGAATGTATCAAAGTAAGTTAGTTTTTATATCTACGAATCAAAAGGCATGAAATGTCGAGAAGATTGCACAAGAGTGTACCTTTTCCTTCCAAGAAAAATCAAAATGACGGTAATAAGGTTCCAATAAAGTTAGCTGATCTCCTTCTTTGATCTGTGAGGACAAGTGACAGTTCTAATATTACTTGAACAAATGAAAGACAAAAGAAGAAAACAACTGTTTGCAAATTACATGCAAGGTTGAGAACAAATCAATATATTTAATTTTTATGAATGATCACTTAATCCTTTATTGACCTTATCCATGACCTCAGTATTTACAGGTGGAAGTAACAGGAAGCCAGAACTTGAGAATGAAGTCATTAGAAAACTATTCACTGAACCACACAAGAATGCAAATGTGCCTTCAAGCACACACATGCTCATGCACTCATGGAATCCAAGGATTATGGAATCTCGTTTTCCAGTAGAAAAGCCTCAAAACCAAGACATATTTCATGATGTGGAATAGTGTTGAGAGAAAATTCCACAGTAGTCTTAACCATTACATGGCCAGATTTGGCTGGTATAGCTGGAACATGAAGGTTTATCAAATAGTGAATCAAGAAACTAAATATTTATCCAGGAGTGAAAGTCACCCCATTGAGTTAGTATTCCAATCATCATCATCATCATTATAAGTAGTAGCAGCAGCATAGTCCTAGAAGTAGTAAAGTTAACAGGCCATTAATGCCAGTACAAGTCAATTTTTAGGACCAAGACTTTCTTTTTGTGATTGATAAATTACACACATCCAAATGGTTTTGAACCCACAACCTTAACCTCCACTCATTATTGAAAATCGAAATAATTAAGACAGACTACAATAAAAACAAAGAAAAAAGAGGACTAAAAAATCTTTTTTTGGTGTGTGTGGTAGCTGTCATGTCTCCACCATGTCTTCAATAAAGAATCAAAATTTTCCACCCTACAAGTCATGGACATGCAGGCAACCAATAAAGTTAGCATTCCGTACAGGCACATAAACCAATACATAGCAACCCTCAATTCCGTATCAGCCCGAATACCGGACCATACCGAAGTGTTTGGGCAATTCTAGCCAATGGCTGCCATTTCGGACGAAAACTCTGTTTCATCTACCAATAGAATTTGAGCTTTTTTTTTTTTTTTTTTGGAACTTTAGGTTTTTGATAATTTCTTCCTCCCTCAAATCAGACCTTTTGGCCTCTCCTATCTGGCACTCTCACTCTCATCTCTCATGAACTCACCAACTTGGGCCCTCAGCACCCATCACAGTAAGTGACAAGTCACAATATCGAGTCTCAGCACTTGGCAACCACAGCTCTCCCTCACTCTGGCAAGCTCATCCACTCCCAACAAGATACATTAACCTGAGCTTCTTGATGGAGAAGAATTGGATTGGGGAAGTATCATGATGATGATAATGTCTTGACTAAGGGTCCTGAATTTGATCCTTAATTTTATGTTGATAATAAGTCATACTATTTACTTGAATATCTTTCCATTGGATTTATCAAATGTATGAGATTTTACGAACCTTATGATATTTTGTTTCATGTTATCAACTTTTTATTTTAGTTAATTCCTTAATGGCATGGCGTGAACTATGTAATTCCTATATTTTTTCATGAGTATTTACTTTATATATATACAAGTATACGGACTATATATATAGCAGTAATCCAAAACGGAACACCAATACTTATATATTTTGTTCCAGTGGCCAGTCCAAAACAATATTCAAAACTTCAGTCTGTATTTGACATGGACACACCAATGTTTTTTCTGTGTCCATGCTTCCTAAATGGGAAGAATAACTCAAGAGTAGACTGAAAGCAACCTCAGTGATCTATTTCATAGATAGAGAAGTTCTTTCCACCAAATTATATGGAATAAACTCGTACGATAAAAGGGTGCTTCATACCCCAACAGCAAACCCCCCGACCCCCAAAAAAAGAAGAAGCCCTTCTCCAAGGTAAAAAAGTTATAAATTGAAACCAAAACAGTCAATCTTACCGTGTCACTGTGAAAACCATATACTGATAGAATGAAGCATATTTGATTTGAATCACATAACAGACAGTATCTGCAAAAATAAAATTTGTGGAGAGAGAATCATTTATCAACCACTAGACAATTCAAAATTTAGAGTTTTAATATAAGCAATAGAAAATCTAAGACAAGTGCAGCAGAACCTTACATGAAATATTTTAATATCCAAATTAACAAACTAAGATAGAGACGTCAAACAGAAGACTTACAGGGGAGCAACATTATCATGCTTAATGAAGAATAGAACTTTTCCAACTACAGCTACTGCTTTGTTGAGACCATCTAACAGAAGATCTATAGTGGCTCTTTTGTATGAGGAATTCACTTTCAAAAGAACATGCAAAGTAATAAAAAAGAAATTAGGCTCACTCAAGTCCACAATCAACCACAAACTCAAATACATGGAGAAGTTAGAGGTATATTACAATTAACAGCGGCCAGTGATGATGATAAAGATGCAAGTCGTTTAGATCTAGCATGTCCCTGAAAGAAAAATATTGTAAGCTCCAGCTGCATCTTTATAAATGGATATTTTACACATCTGTTTCTTTTCTTTGGATAGGTAATTTATTTTGTGGATACTGTAATGACTTCAGAATGACAACAATGTTAAAAATAACAATATAGACTCCAAAATCTTCTTGTCTAAAGAAGATAAAATCATGGGTGTGCAGGCTTAATAAATAAAACAAAAGAATAAAAACCCACTAGGGAGATGAATTACCCTCAACATATTCTCCAACTTGTCAAGAAGATTAAACATCTTTTGAACCTCCCCTGTAGCGTTGAGACCAGGATCCTTTAAAGCAGCAGCTTCGAATCCACTAAGGGCCTTCTCATAGTTCTCTCGATATTTGTTTACCTAAAAACAGAAGTTCCACCATATATGTACAGAACATAAGAGTGATTGAACAGTGAATAGCCAGCAACAACATATTTATGCTCTTCATGTTGATAGAGAAAGTAATGGGGCATAAAAGAGCATGACTCTGAATACAAAAAGGACATGATGTCCTCAAAAACAACAACAACAAAATCTTATTCCCAAAATTTGGGGCCAGCTATGGATCCTCAATCACATGAAGTCTTTTTCTCCAACATGAACTCCTCACCAACATGACTCCAACATGAACTCCTCACCAACATGACTCAGAATACAGAGAGAGAGAGAGTTGAAACTTACAGTAGCACAGTTAAAATAGAGATCTGGATTGGACTTCATTCTATCATCTTTCTCCTGATATAATATAAGAAATGACAACAAACCCTTTATATAATAGAATATGAGAGAAAATTCAACATGCTTGGCAAACCATAATCATGAGAAAATCATCTTGAACCAGAAAATTCCTAGGGAAAGTTCTTACGCTGCAGACTTACAGCATTTTGGTATGCTTTTGAAGACTGCTGAAGTTTGCTGTGATCCCAAGCTCCAGTCACAAAGAAGCTTGTAAGGCATGCATTTCTAAGGTTGTCTATCAATAAAATTAACCATATTACAGGATATAGAAAAACAAGCAGATGGAATGAATAAGCATTCTGTCAGATTTGGAAGAAAACTAAGTAACTAGAAAACAATAACAGCAGCTTAATGTAGAAAGAGGACATCATATTTGTGTACTTCTGTCCCAGAACTAATATATATGCATGTGCAGCATGATGAGCAATTTGTCAGCTATATTACAATGAAGCTAGCCAGAACAAAGATGACCAAAAATCAAAAGTAAATTATATGTTTTAAGTCAATACTGCATTGTCGTGTGTATTGCAATGTGTCACATGTATATCACATTTATACAAAGTCTTTATATTGTGATAATGGTAGCATTAAAAAATTCTTACACCAAGAATTCCCATCCTTGACATCCAAAGTAATAGCTTCCTTGGCATGTTGAATGCTTTCCTTGACAAGTTCTGCCTCATTCTCAGTTCCTACAAAAGGGGTAATTATAAAAATAAGGTTTCTCTTCTGACTTGTACACTTAAAAAATAGAAATTTCAATCCAACTTATCCCATTAACAGTTCTCTTTTTCTTTCCTTTTTTTTTTGTTATCATGCCCCTTCAGCCAGACATAAAGCCCCAGAAAGCCAAAAGTTCAAGCTAAACATTCTTGGCTTCTTATTTATTTCCACAAGCATCAAAGAACCAAGGAAAACTTGACTGCAGCATAAGGTGGTTTCCGAAACAGGTAAAAAAGCCTTGCCTTGAGCCATTCTTCTTTCAAGCATGGACAACTGACAAAGTATTTTTTTTATTAAGACCCTGGATGAGACAATTATGACCATCTTTTAGTAAAAGATATGAAAACAAAAACTTAAAAGTAAAAAAAATGATATGAAAACACAAAGGAAGGTCTGTTGATAAGACCAATAGAAATCCAATATCAGCAATAACCTTGCTTAATGCAAGAGTGAAGCAGTTCTTTGCTGAAGATAGATCTCAATCCCTTCTTCCCAATGCAGTTGGCTAAACACAGCCAAGCATCTGCAAGTGATGGATTCAACTTAACCTGGAACATGGAACAGCCAAGTTTGAAAAAGAACTCAACTGGAGCACTACAAGACATGGCATTGTTGAAACTAACAATTTCTTCTCACTTACAACTTTCGAGAGATGATCCTCTGCTTCCTTCCAATAGTCTGGAAATACATCCAATATCTTTCCTCTCAGATATTCATATGTTGCACGCTGCAAGGGTGATTTTCTTTGTTCTGCCCAAGGACACATAATTTTTCACATAGAACTAAATGAGACAAATACAGATGTTAGCAAATAATAAAAATTTCCAAAGGCCTTATGGCGTAGTGGTGCCTCCAGCTCATCCCTATAGGGGTGAGCCTGACTTCCCCCAGCCAAAATAATAATAGTGGTAAAAATAATAATAATAATACCCGTAATAGTAATAGTAATAACTAATAACATTGACAATCATTTAAGCAATCACCAAACTATAGTCAGCTGTATCATAGGCACAAGCAATGTAGAGTGCCATCCATGTATGGATGTATTGCATATGATCATTTAGAAGTTAACCACATACAAAATTACAAACACCTATGTATCTGGTTACCATATATTTGAAATGCAATTATTTGGTTCACTTATCTCCATATGGCCAAAAATTTATATACCAGTCACCATAGCAAGACAACATCAAGCAAAAGTCCTCAAGTTAAATGTAAAAAATTACCTTAAATTCATACAAAATTGGATCGCCATACATCTTAATAGAACTACTGAATACTGTACCGGTAGTTTTGTCTCTTAATACACTAGACATTAAATTAGAAATTCCCCGACAAATTTCAAATGGAAGCTGCCAAAAAATCATTATCACTATGTTTATAACCGTATAGAAATAAACAATTCGTCAAAAGATCTTTCACAATTTCCCTAGGTTAAATATGATCTATCAGGGTCCCTAGGTTTTCAAGCAAAAGCTTCAATCAATTTATTAAAAATGATATAACTGGCGACAAAAACATGAGTATCAAGCATTGTGCTAATCCACATCAACATAATAAAAAAGAGAATTACATATGCTTCCATCAATACGAAAGCAACTTCAATTAATACTGAAGCATTTAAAATGTATATTGAGCATAATTACGATACCATATTCATAAACATAAATAAATGAAATTTGTATACAGTCCAATCATAAAAAGAAGCATGCAGTCCTATAATAACCATGTAAAGTGTTTCAAAATTTATTTGCCTTTGTTTAATGGTAAGTTACAGGAGTGGGTGGGACTTTAAATCCACAACATCACCTTTAGATTTTGTACAATTTAGTTTAGTTTTTTTTTTTTTTTTCAAAAAGTAAGTTACCCAAGCACCCTCACCCCCCATCCATTCTTATGGGAAAAGAAAGTGCTTCTTGAGCTAGAACTCATTGGAAACCAATGTCAATTTAGTTAATTTTTTTTCAAATTGATCTTTCACCAGTGGAAACCATTGTTTAGCATCTAATAAACAGTGCAAATAAGCATTGGAAAATTCAAGTGTTCCTTCTATTAGAGAATGTTGTAAATTTTTACTGTGTCCCTAGCTTAATTGAATAAAAATAGAACATCAAAGAAAATAAATGTTAGGATTCTACAAATGATTACAAAATTAGAGTTTAGAGTATGAATAAGTGGGTATTTGTATACACAAAGCATTTTTTTTCTTTTAAATTTTTTTTTGATACATCAATAATTGGGGAAGAGAAATTTGAATAATGGATTTTTTTAGAAACACTAGAAGGTGTCAATCAATTGAGCTATTAGTACAAGGCTCTTAGCTTATTGCAATAAGAGATTATGCATTTATGACAAATGATAAGATTTATTTGGCTAGAATAACAATGAAATCTAATTGTTGCGTTCAAGAAGGACAAACAATATGATTAATTTATCAGTTTCTGGATTTAAGAAAAATGAGGATCCTTCAACTTTGTGAGTGAAGCGATTAAACAACTCATCCAAGATCTCATTTCCAAAATGTTTTTCAATTATCCCTTCCAATACGGCTCTCAAATACAAAGAACGCAGTGAGGCGCTCTGCAAGATAAGATGCTTCTTCTGGTTATTCAATACTTCCATTCTCTTAATGCTGAAATTTCCATTTCTTTCTATCAATGCCTTCAACTTCTTAGGGGGGGTGTAATAAGCTGGCACATTAAAAGAATCCACTTTTGCTTCCTCGACTAATCCCTACAATAAAGAACAACCTTAGTAACCTAATGTAAAAACCACGGTCTATGCTAACCTTCATCCTATAATTGCTGTTGTCTAGTGTCGACTTACAAGGCATTTTTATATACACTCTAGTCTAGAATATAGATATTGCAATAAACACCCTTATTCGAGATTAATTCACAATGTCTATCTAGTATCCACCGTCTAATCTAGTCAAAGTATCATGTTGTGGGAACATTAGTGTCAATTTCTCATAACTTTGGTGAATATTGTCCCTTAATTTGCTAATTTTAATATTGATATAAATTGTAAAGTAGACAAATTGTAAATTGATCTCAAATAATGAGGTTGGTAGAATATTTTTGTAGTGCATTATATTGTAAATGTCCCATTACAGTTTAGGATGGATAATTTATATCTCAATTCCACTTGGTGAAAGTTGAACTAAGTTGGGACAAAGTTTTTCTCTATACCAGGTTATAGGATATTCCTTCAAGCTATTACATGACATTTTATAAGACTATCTATGTGTATGTGGAAAAAACCTATCACATGTTTAATTAAAACCATTTGATTAAAATTCTACTTTAATACCTATTTGAGTTGTCACACAGTGTAGTGGGGGAAAGGAAAATTGTGTCCTAGCTATATATCCTGCTAACCAGTGTGTGGAAAAAAACCAACTAAATTATCAATCGCATCAGTCATCCTGGTTTAATGGAGAGGAATTGCTTACTTACCGCTTTGGCCATATCCATTAGGCAAGATCCCAGAGTGTCTAGCTCTGTTCCAGTAAATGTGTCAGAATTGCTCATGACATCAGGGACGGCAGGTACAAAGAGTACTAGTAACCCTCCAACCACAAGCTCTTGTGCTCTAGAAAACAGGAAGGACTCCATGTCCTTGGCAAATTGAGTTTCATAAGCCTCCACAACTTCCTTTGTTGCATTTGTGTAGTGAATTCTCCCTTTATTCCATGCAGGAGAACTTTCATCCGTAATCTCAATGGGAATCTTGGAGAGCCAGTTTAGCGCACAAGAGGAGTGAATCAAATGCAGAGATCCCTTGGGAAACAGGCAACTGGCAAATTGAGTTTCATAAGCCTCCACAACTTCCTTTGTTGCATTTGTGTAGTGAATTCTCCCTTTATTCCATGCAGGAGAACTTTCATCCGTAATCTCAATGGGAATCTTGGAGAGCCAGTTTAGCGCACAAGAGGAGTGAATCAAATGCAGAGATCCCTTGGGAAACAGGCAACCATGGAAAGAACCCGGTACCCCAGCTGCAAAGTATTGCCTATTGGGAGGGAGGGACTTAAACAGAGTATTGAAATCATTGGAGACATTGTCATTAAAGAACACTAGAAAGTCTGGGATTTGAGCATTTACTCCTTTTGATTTGTATTTGAGTTTTATAGCCTCTACAATGGTTTGCACTGTAATGAAGGTATTGGCTCCTGTAGAACAACCTAAATCTACTATACAAACTGGGTTTTTAGAACCAAAAACGGTCTGGATGTCAAAGTGATTGGCTATAGCCTCGTTGATTTTCTCTTTGGCAGCTTCCACAACTCCTCTCTACAGAACAAGGGGTGATTATCATAATTAGAACCATGAAAATCACTATGTATTTTGATTGGCTGCATTAACCTAAATTTGACAAAGAATTCTAACATAAGCTAGATTCGGAATGTAATTCTCTAGGAAATGAAACAAAAGAATTTTGAGTAATCAATATTACAATACTTCCAACATTCAATCACCTCTCCTATATTTTGCAAAAATGAAAGTTTTATGCACTGGGTATGACATTTCTTTGCCTTTATATTAAAAGACTGTCATGTCCTCAAATTGTTATTTCCACCATATTCTCTCAGGATAATGTAATGTAAAGACACTCATCTTCTGCAATTATTTTTTCTTAAACAGTACTTTCAATTACTCATCCCAGGATCTGTGTAGAAAATAGTTATTGACTCTCATAGAAAAGTAACTTGGTCCACTGTGCTAGGAAATTACAAGTGATTGCTATGAAGCACGACAGTATAAATTAATTTAGTTTCCAACAGATTTCATACAAGACGTTGATGCTTTCAACAAACACACCAATGAATGGCAGGAAAAGTGAAAAAAAGAAGTTCTAAATATTAAAGAATACCTGATAATTGGAGTTTTGAGAATAGCTATAAGGTCCCTCTCCTCCATTCGGTGCATATAATTCAGGCAATTCATGAGTCCTTTTGTCCTCCATTCTCTCTCTCAGAGACACACAAACTCAGATGCACCTGCTATATGTAATTTTTTTTTTAACGTGCACGCCTTTCGGAGTTTGTTGAGAGAAGATGTGAATATAAAGGCAGCTCAATTGATGCAGTTGTTGAGAAGGAATCGGTATTTTAGGATTAAAAAAAAAAAGCAAAGTAACTGTTTTTTTTTTTTTAATACATATCAAATAAATTTCTATAATCTTATAAAAAAAAATTCAAAGTTTCACTAAAATCTAGAAAATCATCTATTTATTGATTCTAAACTTAGGTTTTGTAAAAATTCAGTTATAAATTACAATATATAAAATCAAAGATTTGATAAAACTTTTTTTTTTTTTTGGGGGTGAAACTTTAGTTTGACAATATTTATGGCCATTGTACAATGTAAACTAGAATGGTAAAAATTTATTTATTTATTTATTTTTGGGGTGGTCAAACTTTAGTTTAACAATATTTATAGCCATCATTACAACACAAACTGGAATAGTATTTTTTTGCGGGGGGGGAGGGGAGGCGTGGGTGTGGGTGAAACTTTAGTTTGACAATTTATGGCCATCATTACAACGCAAACTGAAATGGTAAAAACTTTTTTTTTTTTTTTTTTTTGGGCTGAAACTTCAGTTTGACAATATTTATAGCCATCATTACAATGCAAACTGAAATGGTAGGTAGAATTAAGGAGAAAATTCTATTTTAGTTTCTACATTTTGGGGTTATTATCAATTTGGTCATCGTTATTTTCAATTTGTTGTCAATTTGGTCCATACCATAAAATCACAGTTTTTTTTTTTTTACAATTTCTTGACAACCAAACACAATAACACAATTCAAATTTATCAATCTTCTACTCCGATAGATACACATATCAACTTAGCAACTAAAAAAACCCAAAATTGGACCCATAATGATTGCAAATTGAAAATAAAATGGACCAATTTGACTATTACCAAAATGTAAGAAATAAATTAACGGCAATTCCGGACCAAAATGTTATTTTTCAGTTAAAAAAATTAATCACAGCAAGCTAAAATTGTATGGAAATGAGAGTTGATATGCATGATAGATTTGTATGAGTCATGATAAATACAAAGCTGGACTAGTTATTTGCCATCCCAGAAACAGTCCCTAGTACAGAAAGCCTGTGAACAAGAAAAAGTTTAGCCAGTCACAGCAATAGAAAACAAAGATCATAAAGGACCTCGTCACTGACTCTGTACTTTGTTGGGAAAATTTAGACCATAGTTGATAGAATTAAAAGGTTTTAAACCCAAGTTGTTAATTAGATTTATTATGAATAAAACTTGTTAAAACAAACAAATATCAATATCATGTCAAAATTATGCAGCGGAAAAATAAATAAGACAAGATATGATAACCCAAGAAAACTAATGAAACAAATTAGTTCCACAATAAAAAATCTGGGAGGGAAACCTTCCCGAAAAGCAATCCATTATAGTAAAGAGAAGTTTCAAATCTAGTACAAAATTTTTGTCCCTAGACTCTACAATCTCCTTTGATGAACTCACAGCAGAAATATTCTACTGCTTCAGAACCTCTGAACTCTTCAATATATGAACACCACTCTTTTTAATGTGCGGATCCCAAACGTGACTAATCAAAGATGCACTGCTCCCAGTACGTGACTAACTTACCAACTTGAATAAAATGTTGGCTGCAAAGTTTTTCACTTCATTAATAATGAAGATCAAGAAGCACTTGATTACAAAACCCTAAGGCGCAAAGACGCAGTAGCTTCTTTTAGAGAGAATAAGGCATGGGTCACCTTTTGCATATGTTCTCCTTATATTCTCTTATGTAACGGTCTCTAAAATAAGCCTTATATAGATCTAGGGTTATGAGAAAAGAAACCCTATACAAATACATAAGTATGAATCAAAAATCAGATCTGGAAATCTAAATTTTGTAATTCTCGGTAGATACCTCGATAGATAGCATTTGTCGAGCCTTATTAAACCTCGATAGATAGATAACTGTTGAGTAGTTGTTGAGCTTTAATGAATCAGCACTTCTTCACTTGTTTCTTGGACAAATTTGCATAGCTTTAACACTTGAACTTGAAACAAGGTTTCTTGAAATATTAAAAACATCCTAGATCTACCCAATTACAAGTAAAGTGCATTTTGTCAAATGATTAGCTAATTACATAAAATAGTGATATATGTTCCTAACAAGTGAATCACATATGTCCTAACATACTTGAAAACAACAAAAAATTTATGGCAGTTTGCAACTTGGATTTTTGATGTTGGACGTAGGATCTGGCAAAGTGTGATCATGATGCAACTTATCAAGCTTCATATTGATCACGTTTGGTAATTTCCAGATGTGACCGACATGAGTCTATTAAGGTCCAATTATAGAGGAAGGTCAGATAAAATTGGTAGGATGCATAGTTACTAAAAACTTTAAGATGGTACATTTAAAAAAAAAAATTATTTAAAAAAAATTCATAAATACAATAATTTTCATGACATTTTTCATTTCTTCTATACAAGAAAGAATTTTACTTTAGCTTAATTTAAGTGTATACATGTGTAAAGTTCCTTCTTGGAGATTTGAACATCGGCCCTTATCCCCTACACCCCATAAGTACTTATTACTTATAGAGTGACCATGATGCCAAGGGTGCGCGGTGGTTTTTCATAATAGATAAGTGTGTTGATGTCAAATTAATTGGCTATGGCCTCTTGACCTTTTCTTTGGTAGCTTCCACAATTTCTCTTTAAAGAAAAAGTGGTTTTAATATTCATTATAGCTAGTCACTAACTGTGTGATGCACGAAAAACTTTTAGGTCAGATGTTAACATGTTTAGGTTTAAATATTTGTCTAATTTCAACTATTTAAAAGCTAAATCAGCTCCAATTTAAGGTGAAAGATGTAGTTTAAACATTTCTTATAAAAAAGTTGTCAAATTTCCACAAATAGGATTGTTAAAAATGAGAAACATACAAATATTATGAAGTAATATATTACAATAATCATAACATGCTTTTAAATTTGTTTTAATAAGTATTACAAAAGAATTAGTAAACAAAATAATATATAATTGTGCTTGTATCTTCAAGCTTTATACAATGTCTTTTTGGGTTTTGCTTTTCGTGAAAGCTTCTAATTCTTTTTTGTTCATTGTTTAGCCATTAGATCCATACAAATATTCTAAAAGATCAAATGACATACTAAAAACAAAAGATATCGACCAGATATGATCATGCCTTTAACTCTTCCAATTAGCCTGGCTGCTCCACCAAAAGTCTAGTTGTAAATGAACCAACAGGGCACTTTGATTCGAGCACAAATGAGATGAATCGAGGTAAAATATGATAGAATAGAACTCAGTTGGATTCAAGAAAAATTGCTAGAAAATATGTGACTTCATAAAAACCCAGTTGGAGAGAGAGAGAGAAAGAAAGGTGGGGATAAATGAAAAGTTAAGGGAGATTGGGACTACTAGACTTGAGCTTAACCACTAAGAGTTCCCTTATGAGATATATTAAGTTTGATGGAAAGAACTTCATCTTGTTAAATATATTAGCAACGAGATGTGTTATACCATGTTGTATATGTTAGAGTGGATACGGAAGAGGAAACATAGAATAGGAACACTGAGAATACGAGGGTTACGTGATTCAGCCTTGTCGGCCTACATCCACGAAAGAATCCCTTAAGGGTTACATCTTTATCGTATAAGAGTGTAGTACAATAACTTGTGTTACAATAAACCCTAACATGAGTATATACAGACGACTAAACCCTTGACTATTTATACAAGTAGGAGTGGGCTTGAGCCTATTACATTGGGCTAATATGTCTAATATATCTCTAACACCCCTCTTTAAACTCAAGGCAGAAGCTCGATGAAGGCTTGAGGTTGGATAGGTATGAGAAGATCCCTTGGAGATACCTAGAAGAATGCCTTTGAAGAAACCGCAATGAAAAAAGTGCCAATTGACCAATTTTGGAGATTCAAATGAAGAAACGGAGTCCAAAATTGGAATTTACCTGAAAAACTGAGCAAGATAGGTCTTTTTGGAAATTTTAACTTTTAATCAAAGGTTAACACAAAAGTCAAAGTCAACGAATCTTGGTCAAAGTCATTGGTCAGTGCTTACAGATCAGAACCGAGTGGTTCGGGTCAACGGTCAGCTAGGTGACGTGGTGCTGACGAGGTGACACTGTTGACGTGGCGAGCTACGTGGCTGATGACATAGCTAGGGCTGACGTGGATCAAGCTGGCGTGGCTTTGCTGATGTTAGATTAAGCTGATGTAGTTCTTCGGTGAGTGGATGGTGTGTGAGATTTCCACCGACGCATGCAGGAGAAACTATAAACCCAGGCAATGCGTGTGGGTGTGTGTTGGCGAGAACGGTGGCCGAACTTCTCGGGTTTTGCATACCGGCTAGTTGAGAGGCCGACAGAGTGGCGTATGTAAGCATAAACCTACCTGGGAGTTGAGAATTTCGGCGGCGTGTGGGGAGGTTCCGGAGCTGTTGATAGCACGTGAGGTTTCCGTTAGGGGCCGAGTCGTTGGTTTTGGTCGCGGGAGGTTGTGGAGCACGTTAATGCCATTGGTTTCATTAGGCAAAGCTTGATTTGCGTAGATTTGATAAGTTAAGTCATGACTTGCTTGGTTGTTGGATTTTAACATAGCACAGAGCCATGGTGGCTGCGAGATGCTGTGGAGTCTAAATCTAGCAGGTGGTGGTGTGTACGTGATAATCTTCTTTGCTTGTTAGATATGTTTGTTTGATGCCAAGAATGAAGTTTGACTCTAATATCATGTTAAATATATTAGCAACGAGATGTGCTATACCATGTTGTATATGCTAGAGTGGATGCAAAATGGGAAGCATAGAATAGAAACACCAAGAATACGAGGGTTATGTGGTTCAACTTTGTCGGCCTACATCCACGGAGGAATTCCTTAAGGGTTACATCTTCATTGTATAAGAGTGTAGTATAATAACTTGTGTTACAATGAACCCTAACATGAGTATATATAGACGACTAAACCCCAGACTACTAGTATAGGTAGGAGTGGGCTTGGGCCTATTACATTGAGCTAATATGTCTAATATATCTCTAACACATCTATTAGCTTAATTTGATGAGTAGAGATATTCTTAAAAAGGAAAGGGATAATTTGATCATCTATTAAATGACAATCCATCATCTTCTAAGATTTGTGAGTGATACTACTATTTTAGATTGCTAGACTATCTTTCTCACCTCCACCACCCCCAACAAGCATTTGAAATCAAGAGGTCAAGTTTATCATGTTTCTTAAGCTATTTAGCATAGAACCCAATAGCGGGGGCATTTTGTTGTGCCTTTGATTTTCAAAGTTCATTTAGGAGTGTTTGCAATCATGGTTTTAAAAACCAAACCAGGAATCAAACCGTTTTTTTTTTTTTTTTTTTTTTTTTATCCGGTCCGATTATTAAAACACTATTTGCAACACATCTATTATGTAACTGAGAATATCATTCATTTGTATGATGTCTATAAGTGGTACTTAAATTTTAAGCAAGTCAATTAGTGATTTAGGACAAGAAATGGGATTTAATTATTATCTTTGGTTAATTTTTAAATTTTTATGTGATTTTTGATATTTTAGCATTTAGGATTTTATTGCAATTAAAAAAAAAAATCCATAATAAAGGACAAACATAGAGTTGATATAATTAATTAAGAAATCAAACAAACAAAATTCTAACAATTTTTTATACAACAATATCTAAATATTCAAACAAAATCCTACTATATCATAGCCAAAAAGGTACCCATGAGCCTAGAACGAAACTTGTGTCCTCGTCACTCCTCATTCTTAGAATAAGAAAATTAAAATAAATAAACAAAAAAAATTGATAATAAGATTTGAGCAATATGGAGATTCAAAGAGAAGGGGTACTATATTAGCATGGCTAGGGTTTTGGTTAAACAAAAAGACCTCAAATATGAGAAAAAAAAAAATACAGTTCGTACTTGTGCAGTCATGCCACGCACACAAAAGACAATTTAACGCAATGGCCTCTCTTTATTTAGAAGGTGGCTCTTTGATTGGTCTTTGAATTCAAATTGCACAAAAATTGCAACGAAGAACAAAGAAAAATAAAAGAAGACAAAAGAACTTAAATTCATAGAGAAGATAAAGAGGAAAAGCAGCGTTACGGTTGTAATGGACCAAAGCAATCGGGCTTTGTGGATCTTTGTTGGAGATAAGAGATTGGATAGGAGTGAGAGAGAAGGAAGGTGGCAATTGAAGCTTAAGGTTTTCCCCATGTGTAGAGTTTTTAGAAACTTGGAGTAGGGTTCTTCAAAATAAATAATAAAGAGAATAAATCAAATTTAAAAAAAATAATAATGATGTGATTAGTTTCAAAACACTATCTTGCTCTCAAATTGTTAGGCTTATTTCCACTGTATTTTATCAGGGGAATTTAAAATAAAAATACTCATCTTCGGCATTTGGTTGTCTTTATACATTGAATCATATATCCATCCTCAGCTCTTTACGAACAAATGCGTTCTTATGTCTCATAGGTGGGGCTATAAAATAATTTGGTTCCAAATTAGTTTGGAGTTTTTTTTTTTTTTTTTCAATTCATTAGGTAACATGTGACTAAAAATATACATAAATAATCTCTTTAATTGCTACATAATAGGTTGAAGCAAGATATCCAAATTAGTTTTGAGCTAAAACTTTCCAACAATAAGTGACTCTAGACAATCAATACCTAATTAATCTAGGTAATAATGAACTCTATTTAAATATTTTTGACATCTTGAGCCCACACAGAATTATTAGATTGACTCTAATACCATTTGTAATGACCCAGATCAACCCAGTAAATGATTGATGTGGGACTTCAAACACATCTATACAACCCACAATCAATTTGAGCATCACAATATATGGCCAATGGTTCCATTTTTTGTCAAGAACTCCTCTTTCATGTAATCGTAGAAGCTTTTGTCTTCTTCAAATGTAATGATTGATGATCTTGACTTTTACCTTGGTTCAATGTGGAATATTTTGTATTCAGAAGGTGATAATATACTTGATTCGCTTGATTTCCATGGAGAGCTTTGACTGGGTTCGTACTTCCTCTTCAAGAGAAACACATCTCATATTTGTAACAAATAACAACCACAAATCTTGTTAATATTTTTGGTTCATTTGTAGAAACAAATAACAATTAGAATGAAATCAACTTTCTCCATCTGGGTTTTTTTTTACTTCCCTGTTTGGTTACCGAGAAAGTCATTGCTCGCAAATGAAAATTTACTATATTTTGTGTGTTTTAAAATTTCAATTTTTTATTAGCTTTTTTTGATCCGGATGTTTCTCAATTGTACGTAGGTGAAATGTTGTAGAATGTATATGAATTGAAGGTTTTAAGATAGAAAAATCAAGAAAGTATTTTTTTATTTGATTAATTGTCAATAAAGTACGAGAAAGTGTAAGAAAAAATTGTAATGTTGTATTGTTCTTAGGTGCTAATTTTTTTCATGAGAACTATTTTCTTTTTTTTTAATCTTTCTTTAAATTGAGAAACCAATTTTTTTTTTAATTGAGCTTTAAAAAAAAAAATTTAAATGCTGACATGACATTTTAAAAATCTATTTAAAAAATTTAATATTATTTTATTTTGCTACGTCAGCTTAAATGTGCCACGTGTACACGCAATTTGCCATGTAAGTATTTTTCATTACTGACTTAATGGTAGGGACCAAATTGACTGCAAGTCTGCAAGTTGAAAATAACAGAGACCAAATTAATTGCTATCAAAATGTCAGAACTAAATTAATTGTAACCTCAAAATGTAGAGACCAAAATAGTGTTTTCACCTTTATTTACTATCTCAAATTCTCATAGTAATTGGATTTTTACAACGGAGAGAGGGATGTGAATCTTAGATGTTATGGACACAACAAGAAATGCCAATTAATTAAGTTACAAGGCTCTTGGTGCCAATCAAAGGCATACATAAAATATATATATATATATATATATATTTCTTTCTTTCTTTCAAAAAAAAAGTAAATAAAAATAATGGTAGAAAATTAATATTAGTTATGGAACTTATGGGTAATTATCATTCAGGGGAAAAAACAAAATGTTAACAAAAATCATTGTTGGCATCAAAGAATACTTCTTATCAGGAGAAGCATTTCCAACTGGGTCTCTAAGTTGGCCTCCAGTACTGCAACAATAATTGAGTAAGAACTTGCAGCTGTACATACCCTTAAAAGAGGGGAAAAGAGTTAACTAAACACTCTATGATTGGTTTAAAAAATGTGTGGTCTACAAGGGCTACTTCTTAACAATATATGTATTGACCCATGTGTTTGTCACTACTTTTCATTGAATAAATAATTCAATATTTTGGTCCCATGTGTTTCGTGAAGTAACATTCCAATATGTTTGAACTATGAACTGCATTATCACGTATTCACGTTGATATACGTAGAATAAAGTGATGCATAGATATGTGTCTTTCGTATTTTTGTCTTCTTCGCGCAGTTATTGAATGGACGAAGTGAAAGTGAAAAACATGTGTTTGGAAATATTTTTTTGAGAATTGAAAAAACTGTTTTTACTTTTTCAATTTACGAGAAAACTTTTTCCAAAAATAGAAATTAATGTGTGCCTTAAGGGCACACATTAGTAAAAACCAATAAGATAAATAAATTATAATAATACAACTTATACAAGTGAGTTCCTCACATAGACCGTAAGTATGGGGGCTTGCTCAGGAGTGGATAAGGTGCTATTATAGTAATATCTAGATAAAAAAGCACATTGGTTACCTTTCTCTACCCATTTTTTTTCCTATATATATATATATATATATAGTTGTTGCTGTTCACTATATAGGCTTATGGAGTTATGGGCTCTTGTTTCTTATCTAGCAAGAGTGTTTTAGTAATGATCTGAGTGTGCTTATGTCCATGTCTTTATGATATCTAGGGGCTTTCATGGATTATTCATGGAAATAAAACACTGAGATTCTTGAACTTAAATAATATAATTTTAATATATATGTTATTTATCATTAAAATGCATTTGTGCATGAATAAATGATTTTAATCATGAAATTTATTTTGAACGGGAAAAGACTATCAATAAGTTAATCAATTAATAGGTGAGCTTTGTTTGTATAAAAATTTACTCCAAACATATAAACTCAGCTCTGATTCAAAATAAACTCAAATGAACTAATATTGAATTTTCAATATATACTTTATTGCGTTCGAGTTCTCTTATCGTCCTACCATAGGAAGCTTACCCATTCTAAAGTAACTTGATCCACCTTTGTTGGTGAAATTGAGAGTGATAGCTATCAAGTAGGTCAATATATATATATATATATATATATCATGTTTAGTGCTAGACAGATTTCATATAAGTTAATTAGTTTATACACACACACAAAGGAAATAGTGTTTCTCAAAAACTTATTAATAATGTAGTGGATTAAATTTAAAACCTCTAGATTTAGGTCATACACTAGGCCAATGATCTCACCATCCAAACACCAAATACCCATACAAGGGTCATTTATATAAGATAGTAGTTGATTTAACAAACGACATTAAAAAAGAAGATGCAGTACAAACTAAAATAGGAAATTAGATTAAAAAAAGAAGAAGAGTGAATATTACAGAATATGTACCTGATAGAGTGATAGGTGGAGTTATGAACATAGCTATTAGGATCCTCTCCTCCGTTCATGGTTTGATGCAATATAAAGGCGTCCGAGGAAGGTGTTTACTAATAAACTAGACAGATTTCTTATAAGTTAATTAGTTTATACATACACACAAAGGAAATAGTGTTTCTCAAAAGCTTTAGAGATTAATAATGTAGTGGAATAAATTTAAGACCTCTAAATTTAGGTCGTACACTACGCTAATGATCTCACCACCCAAACACCAAAAACCCTTACAAGGGTCATATATATATATATATATATATGAGATAGTAGTTGATTTAACAAACGACATTAAAAATGAAGATGCAGTACAAACTAAAATAGGAAAATAGATTTAAAAAAAAAAAAATGAATATTACAGAATATATACCTGATAGGTGGAGTTATGAACATAGCTATTAGGACCCTCTCCTCCGTCGTTCATGGTTTGATGCAATATAAAGGCGTCTGAGAAAGGTGTTTACTAATGGGTCCGGCTCTTCAAAATTCTTCAGTTTTCAGCAGTTTTTACCCAGATAAAGGACACGTGGCACATAAAACATCTGAAGGTCAAAAAAATGCCACAGCAGAACATTGTTTATCTCCATCTTATCCACCCCTTTCACTCAGCAGCAACCTCCATTCACAAACCCACCTCCCGTCCCATGTACACCGACAATCTTGGCAAACGGACGGCAAGGAGCCATCGGAATGGTGCCGGAGGCGCCACCCACTAACACCCATGGTGATTTTCATCTCCTTAGAAAGGCCACTTGGTGATTGTCAATTTTCATCTTTTGCTCATCACCAGCTTGCACTTTTTGGTCTCTGAGAAAGTGTAAGAAAAGAAATGAAATTAAAATCTTGAAGCTTTTATCAAAAAATGGAAATTGAAATCTTGTATATGGGTAAGTTTCTTTCCTTTCTTACACTGCTTCCTCTCCTCTTCTTCTCAAAGCCGCATAGAAGAACGTCCCAGGTTGGTCCCAGCAAAGCAACTATTTCCTTTAAGAAAACAAAAAATAAAAGTACGGTAGCCGCAAAACCTTCGTAGCATTGCTATTTGTTGCCATGGGTGTTAGTGGGTGGCGTCTTTATGCAATGCATGAAAAAACTGCTAAAAATGAGATCTTAAAAAGTGGAAGTAATATTTTGACTCAAATTGTTAGTGTCACGTATCCTTGATCCATTCCATCTTAGGAAAAAATATATTCCATTCATTATCTGTTATGGGTCAAAAGTTATTAAATTTATCTCATTCTTTTGATTCTGTCGTCGAAAACATAAGCTGCACATGTGAGTTCAAAAAAAAAAAAAAAAAAACTTTAATTTATAGCCAGAACCATCTCCAAAGTTAAAATATTTTGTCTCTAATTTTAAATATTTTGGTCTAGAGTCAGGGAATTCTTGATTTTTAGGCAATTGGTTGAATTCGGTTCCTTTTTTCTTTCTATTCGGTGGAAAGTAAATTTAGGTCTTTGAGTTTAGAAAACAAAACAAAACTGAAGGTAGTAAAGAAGAATTTTGGTGCTAATCATTATTAAATAAAATTTACATGAAATGAAAATTAGGCACACAAAATAAAAAAGACTAAAAAGGCCTAAATTTAAAATTAAAAAAAAAATCCAACAAATTTGCTTAACAATGAGACAAAAAGGAAAAAAAGAAAAAACGACAAAAATGGTATAGCTTCAATCCAAGAAGAATCAAAGAACTACTAAAGCACAATATATCTAGGTGAAGAATTGCATCTATAACGTTGAATCTTGCCTCCTGAAAAGAATTATAGAATGATGAGAAATCTGATTGAACATTCATAAAGAAAACTTGTCTTCTAAAGTTACAAAAAGGCATCCTGTTCTTGCTCACTAAATCCAACTGTGTCCATAGCCCTTCTGGTTGCAAGATATTCATGAGCATTATTTACACCATGCAGCTCACAGCAATTTGATTGATTTAAATAATGAAAAGTTTTCAGACTCCCCAATTTATATTTCTCAATATCCTACAAATATTTATAATAATAATAATAAAAAAAAAAAAAAAAACTTGAAATAGAACTTATATTTATCTACAAATATTTATAATAATAATAATAAAAAAAAAAAAAAAAACTTGAAATAGAACTTATATTTACAGAAAACACTAACAATCGTCAAACTTGCTTCATTTCAAAAGGCATATATAAAGAGATAAATAGATGGCGATGTGATACAAACCACCAAATAGGAAAATAGATCAAAAAGTATATTTGATGGGTGGAGTTTTGAGCATAGCTAGCTATTAGGGCCCTCTCCTCCATTCATTGCATATGATTCAGTCAATACATAAGGTCCTTTCCCCCTGCATATCTCTCTCCCCTCTCTTAGACAGAAATTCACATACATATACCTGCTATATATATCTAAATGCATTAATTCTTCAGATGTTTGTTGAAAATAGTTTTAGTTATAAGGGCACTATGATTGATCTAATATATAGGCATCTAATTATTTCTTCAATTTTAATGGCAGAAAGAGTCCATTCCCAAATTGACCTTGCACTTGTATTGCCAATTACTTAGTACATTAATGTGATGGAGATTTGAATATTGGTTCTTCTAGTAAAAGAGAAATAAGAAAAGACAATATTACTGATTTACAGGGCTATATGCCCAATGTGAAATTCAAAATACACTCACACAACACACATTTAATTAATATCCAATCAACCTAAGGCAATCCTTGACGTCTAGAGCCCACACAAACTTATCAGGTTTTCTCTTTGATACCATTTGTGAGGACCCAAATCAACCCACCATTTGTGGTCCATTATATTTCGTCAAGTAACATTCCAATATGTATGAACTATATTGTGGCGTTGATGTTGAATGAGTGATGCATTGATACGCGTGTTTCATTGTTTTGTCTTACGTAGTAATTGGATGCATTCCGGAAAACGTGTCTTTTGCTTTCATTATGATGGGTACTTGAAAATTCACAAGCTAAGAGACACGTAGGAGGGAGGAGGACATGTCTAGCTAGTAAGGAATTTCGACAGACTCAACACTGACAGCCATTTGACTCAGTATTTGCGAAATTGTGATTTTGATTGGTGAATTGTGTGTGATTTTGGGTTTAATGTGCATCTTCATCCATATTAGAGAGTTGCTATTATCCAATGGATTTTTTAGGTGTGAATTTTTAATACACCCTATTTAATTAATTCGACCTCAAATTTAACAAGCTTTTCATTGATGTAAATAGTAAATACAACAACCATAAGTTTGAGTTTTTGGACTCTTTAAGAGTTTTGTAATACAATAGTATTCTTTACTATCCTTTATGAGAAGAATCATAGTCTGAATTAATCAACGCCCATTTTTGTAACTAAAAAATTTAAAAAGAAATAGAAAAAAGAAAAAAGAAAAAAAGAGTTAAACTTTAAAATTAAATGGGGTTCCTCTGTGTATTGAAGTCTCCCTAGTGTGTTATTTCTCCGTTTGAAGATTAGAATTGTTTTTATTATACATATATATATATATATATATATATATTTTTTTTTCATTTTTTAAACATGTTACAAGCTGGAAACACATCCTTGATTATAGGGCCAAAATGGGCATTTGCTCCTTTCGCCAAAACTTTCAAGCAAAATGCCCTTATTTTAAACTCAATTTTCTAAAAATCGAGTTTCAATGAAAAACTTGGTTTGCCAAATTCAGCTCTACCATCTCTCACTTGGGTTACATGGCTAGTCATTATGATTTTGCATTATTTCTTTGTTGCCCTGACAAAGGCACTATTTTACTTCTCTTGTATGTGGATGATATGATCATAACTGGTGATGACTTTAGTGACATTCAAGAACTTAAGGATTTTCTCAATCAGCAGTTTGAGATGAAAAATCTTGGATATCTTAGCTACTTCTTGGGTCTTGAAATCACTCATTCTATAGATAGATTTTATATTACTCAAGCTAAGTATGCCTCTGAACTTTTGTCTTGAGCTGGACTCACTGATAGCAAGATTGTTGACACTCCAGTTGAGGTTAATGCACATCTGACTCCCTCAGGAGGGAAACCATTGTCTAATCACTCTCTTTACAGACGCTTGGTACTGTCACTCGTCTAGACATTTCCTATATTGTTCACTAGGTGAGCCAGTATTTGTCTGTTCTACTATCGACTCACTATGCTGCTGTTTTGTGCATTCTTTGATACCTAAAGGGCACTCTGTTCCATAGTCTTTTCTACTCTGCTCAGTCTCCTCTTGTTCTCAGTGCATTTTCTGTTGCTGATTGGGCAGGAGATCCTATTGATTGCAAGTCCACCACTGGTTATTGCTTTCTTCTTAGTTCTTCTCTGATTTCTTGGCGAAGTAAGAAACAAACTCATGTGGCCCACTCTAATATTGAAGCAGAATATCGTGCCTTTGTTGATACCACATCTGAGCTCCTTTGGCTATGATGGCTTCTCAAATACTTAGATGTGTCCACATCCTTTGCTACTCCTCTTTATTGTGACAACCAGAGTGTCATTCATATTGCTCACAATGATGTCTTCCATGAACGGACTAAATATATCGAGATTGATTGTCATTTTATCCATTATCATCTTGTCCATGGTGCTCTCAAGCTGATCTCAGTCTCCTCTAAAGATCAACTTGCAGATATCTTCACCAAGTCACATCCTAAGGGATGCCTTTGTACTTTGGTTGACAACCTCAAGTTGGTCTCACATCCACCTTGAGTTTGAAGGGGGCTGTTAACGTGTATTAAGGTATGTGGGCTTTAGGCCCACCTTGTTTACTTGTACTGCACACTCTGCCTCCTATATAAAGGCACTCATGTATACTCTATTACTTGAAAAATACAATACAATCATTCAGTATTTCTAACAAACACAAATTTCTCTAAAGCTTACCCCAGTAAAAAAAAATGCGGATTTGGTTTAAACTACTCTCAATCATTGAAGCATTATTGATTTAGAGAGCAAAACAATCTATATATCCTCCTTCCCACTTCTGGAACCCACTGTTTGTTTGTTTGTTTTTTTTTTTTTTAGTTTAACAAGAAAGCATGGCTGGGGCTTTCACATTATTGAATTATTAACAATGTGGGGTAAAAAAAAAATTACATTTTGTCAAAAAGCATTCCCTGTAGAGTTAAAGTAATAAAGACATTTTTGTTGGCAACAATTCTATATAACTGTGAATAAATTTTAGCAAGCACAGCGAAAACACAACCACATAAGAACATAAAGATTTACGTGGAAACTCTTTCTCATTGAAGGGAAAAACCACGGGACAAACTTCGAATAATTTCACTATATTAAATAGAGATTACAACACTTGGAGATATAACTTGAGCAAAAAAAACTTTCTTTTTCTTTTCACTCACTGCTCTCTTCCTCCTTGTGTATCTTTCACAGTTTTCTCTTACTCACTCTATTTTTCTCTTCTCTTTTGCTTGCTTTCACTCACACAGTTCTTCAAGACTGCATTGTTCTTAGTCTCACTCACGGGGATTTCTCTTCTTTTTCCCTTCTTCATCAAATGGCTGAATGGCCTTCCTTTTATTTCTTCATCTTTCTCCTCTTTTCTTCCTTTCATCAATTCACAATAAATGCAAGCACACAAGGCTTGACTTTTGGTTCAACCAATTTCTTTTTCTTCAGCTCTCCCTTAGGCCGAATAGCCTTAATGCATCAACCCATTTCTTTTCTTCTTTTTCTCCTTAGTGTGTCCAACATGCCTAAGTCACTGCCCAAGAAGAAAAAAGGTTGACTTTTGTGGCTTGTCCAACTATCTCTTTAATAAGGTGTTTTATCAAGTGTGTGCTGGACCCACGGTGCTATGATGCACCCAACAATTGTTGAATTATTGGCAATGTGGGGTCAAGTCAACCATGCGGTAAGGTGGTCCCATGTGCAACTATGAATGCTAATACCAAATCTAATGACTAGAACTGCATCTACTTAAGGGTCTATTTGGTTGGGATGATGGAAAAGTGAGAGGATAGAAAATAGAGGGAGGATGGAAAAGTGGGAGGATAGAAAAGTTTTTAGTTTTTCTCATTTGTGTTTGGTTGAGAGGGTGGAAAAGTGGAGGGATGGAAAACTTTTTGGTTTGGTTGAAAATAAAGTTTGTATAAATTTATCATCATGTCCCTCTTAAATAAAACAAAAAGTAATACATTATACTTTTAAAAAAAATTGTGTATAGATGAAAGTGGACATTTCAAAAAATAGTATAAGAAATCATCCAAAAATGTTTTCTTAAAAAAATAATAAAAATAAAAATTAAGAAAACAGAAGAAGGAAAAGAAGAAGAACCTACCATCTTACAAAATTAAAGAAAGAAAAAAGAAAAGAAAAGGAAAAAAAAAAAAACCAAAACAAAAAGCCAGAGTTTCAAAAAAACAAAAAAAAAGAAGAAGCCAGAAACGTTAAAAGAGGTGAGGGCAGTTTTGTCCAAATATTTTTCTAACTTTTCACTCCAATTTAGAGAGATTGTATTTTGAAGGGGGAGGAGAGAAAACTTGTGGGCCCCACTACTTTTCTCTCCCCCTCCTCCTCTCAACCAAACAAGCATTCTTCACATCAAATTGGTGCAATGGCCGGTCAAGATTCACCGCCAAGGATATAAGAATACGGACAATATTGATTTTTGCTACTGGTGCGAATGTCTCCATGTAGTCAATTCCAAGTTCGAGTGTACCCCTTGGCAACTAGTCTAGTTTTGAATCGTTCAATGGTTCCATCTGCATTGAATTTGACTGTGAAAACCCACCTACAGCCAATAGGTTTCTTTCCTTAAGGCTCAACAACTTTCCAAGTTGAGTTCTTTTTAAATGACTTCATTTCTTCATTCATAGCTTCCTTCCATCTTCCCTGTATTTACCCCAACCAAATATATTCTAAATGTGTTATAAGAACTAAGAGCTGCACAGGCTTTCACACCACAAGCAAAAACCAATCTCTTTTAGTTTCCTGGAGTTACTCACTTTGTCAATTTCTTTCCATTGCAAAAAAGAAAAACATGGCTACCATAGTAGGAGAAGCATTACTGTCTGAATCCGTTGAACTGTTACTGGACTTGGCATCTCAGGAGGTCGTGAAGTTCATCCGGGGAAGAAAAGTCTCTGATACACTACTAACAAAGCTGAAGACATCGTGTCTTACCCTCAGCAAAGTGCTCAATGACGCAGAGGAAAGGGAAATCACAGACACAAATGTCAAAGACTGGGTTGATGAGCTTAAGGATGCTGTCTATCACGCAGAGGACCTTTTGGATGAGATCGCTACTGAAGCTTTGCGGTGCCAGGTGGAAGCTGTTTTTGTAAGCTGTACGAGTAAGGTACGTAACTTCATCTCTACTTCATTTGATCAGTTTGGGAGAAAACTAGAATCAAAGATACAAGAAGTCGTAGATAAGCTGGAATATCTAGCTTCACAAATAAAAGCTATAGGTCTGAGAGAAGGTGTTGAAGGGAAATCTTCCCAAAGAGTGCCCACAACTTCTCTGGTAGATCCAGAGACTATAATTTACGGTAGGGATGATGATGAAAAGGCAATAGTCAACTTGCTGCTCTCAAACGATGTAGCAAGCAACAACCACTCAGCTGGTGTGATTCCCATTGTGGGCATGGGTGGGGTTGGAAAGACAACCCTTGCTCGGAAAATCTACAACAACCAAAAAATCATAGAACATTTCAGCCTTAAAGAATGGGTTTGTGTTTCAGAAGAATTTGACGTTCCTAAGATAACTAAAAAAATTCTTGAGGCTGTCAGTCGACAAAAACATGATCACACTGACTTCAATAAGATCCAAACTGAATTGAAGAATTATTTGATGGGAAAGAAATGTTTACTGATTCTTGATGATGTGTGGAATGAAAATTATGACGATTGGGCTCTCTTGAGTATTCCCTTTAAATATGGAACATCGGGAAGCAGAATTATTGTGACAACACGCAACGAAAGTGTTGCATTGATCATGCGCCCTATTCAAATTTTTAATCTTAATAAATTATCAGAAGAAGATTGTTGGCTATTATTTGCAAATCATGCCTTTGAAAATGGAAAATCTAACGCATATCCTGAATTAAAAAGAATTGGTAAAGAAATCATTGAGAAGTGTGACGGTCTGCCATTGGCAGCAAAAGCACTCGGTTGTCTATTGCACTCTAAATTAGATGTAGAGGAATGGAATGAAATTTTGAAAAGCGAAATTTGGAGTCTGCCTAAGAATGGGGGTAATATTCTTCCAGCTTTAAGAATAAGTTACTATTACCTACCCTCACATTTAAAGCGATGTTTTGCATATTGTTCGATCTTTCCAAAGGATTATCTATTCAAAAAGGAAGAGCTTGTTCAGTTGTGGATGGGAGAGGGCTTCTTGCAACAACACAACTCAAATGAAGAAATGGAAGTTATAGGTGCTAAGTACTTCCTTGATTTAGTATCGAGGTCACTTTTACAACGATCAAATGGAAGCAAATTGTGCTTTCTAATGCATGACCTAGTCCATGATTTAGCTACATCTGTATCTGGCAAATTTTGTTTCAGATTGGAAGGGGATAACACAAACAACATTATAGATAAAACTCGTCATTTATCCTACTTAAGAACCAGATATGACACCTTGGAGAAGTTTAATGATTTGTGCAAAGCTAAAAATTTACGCACCTTCATTTCGTTAGGAATGAAAGAAGACAATGAGAATAAGGTGGAGTTCTACTTAACAAAGAGAGTACCACAAGATCTATTATTGAAACTAAGATTCTTACGTGTGCTTTCTCTTTCACATTATTGTAATATAGAGTTGCCAGAGTCAATTGGAAAATTCAAACATCTACGCTATTTAGATGTCTCTTTTACTAGGATTGAGAAATTGCCTAAGTCTACCTGTATGTTGCTCAACTTACAAACGTTGAATTTATCAGGATGCAAACTTCTAGTTGACTTGCCAAAAAATATGAGAAATCTCATTAATTTGCGCCATCTTCATAATAGTGGAACTAGCATTAAAAATATGCCAATACATGTGGGTCAATTACAATGTCTTCAGACTTTGTCCAAATTTGTTGTCGGCAAGGACATTGGATTCCGAATTGAAGAGTTAGGAAAACTTTCAAATCTTCGGGGAGTCATTGTGATATCGAATCTCCAGAATGTGATAAACTCAACTAATGCTTTGGAAGCAAAGTTGAAGGATAAGGAGCACCTTAAGGAGCTAACATTGGAGTGGGATGCTGCCAATGACATTATTTCTCGAAGTGAAGGAGAAGTACTCAACAATCTGCAGCCTCATACGAGCTTAACAAAGCTTGTTATCAAGAATTACAATGACACAAGCTTTCCAAATTGGGTTGGAGATAGTTCATTTTCAAATATAACAGTTGTTCATCTGAACTCTTGTAGAAATTGCTCTAGTTTGCCATCACTTGGACAACTCCCCTCTCTTCTTGATCTCTTCGTTTTTGGGTTTGATGAAGTTGTTACCGTGGGTGCTGACTTTTATGGTAGCGGTTCTTATACTGTTACGCCATTTCAATCACTGAAAATATTGAGATTTAAGGCAATGTCGAAGTGGGAGGAATGGTCTCCTTATCACAGAGAAGGCAAAGATGAAGGAGCTTTTCCGAGTCTCCAAGAGCTTTATCTTGAAAAATGTCCAAAACTAAGTGGAAGCTTGCCCAAGCACCTTCCTTCTTTAACCGAACTTGGGATTGAGGAATGTGAACAGCTTGAGACTTCTCTCCCTACTGCTCCTTTTATTCGTAAATTAGTAGTAAGGAATTGTAATGATGCGTTGTTGAAAAAATTGCCACCCACGTTGCACGACCTCACAGTAATGGGATTCGAAAACCTGGTGTCTCTGCCAGAGGGAGTGATGGACCACAACCACTGTGTTGAAAAGTTATTTATCTATGAATTTCCTGTGCTCAAGTCTCTTCCTCGTGGGGGTCTATCCAGTCCCACTACACTAAAATATCTTTCTATCTATGATTGTAAGGAATTGGAATTCCCGATGTACCCCTGCTATTCTTCCCTTGTGGGACTGGTTATAGAATATAGCTGTAATCCTCTGAAGTCATTTCCCTTGGACATCTTCCCGAAGCTTCGTTATCTCATAATCGAAAGGTGTAGCAACATGGAGTCTCTTTCAGTTTCGGAGGGACATCAGCTAACTGAACTCCTACAGTTGAAAATCAAAAATTGCCCTCATTTTGTAGCTTTTCCCAGTGGAGGATTGTCGGCCCCCAATCTCTCAGAATTAGAAGTCAGTAATTGCTCTCTTCTCAATTCACTCCCAGCAAACATGCACATGTTTCTCCCGACTCTTCAATTTTTGGAAATCATTAATTGTCCACAAATTGAGTCTTTTCCGGAAGGTGGTCTGCCATCCAATCTAATTTCTTTAGGAATCTGCGACTGCAAAAAACTAATTTGCAATAGAATGGAGTGGGGCTTGCAAAGACTGCAGTCTCTTAAAAGATTAGGATTCATAAATGAAGATCCTGATTGCTGGGATGCGGAGTCCTTTCCGGAGCAGGTTTTACTGCCCACAACTGTTACACATCTTTACATCACTGGATTTGGAAATTTGAGAAAGTTGGACAACAGTGGGTTTCAACACCTTACCTCTCTTCAATATTTGTCCATGGAAAACTGCCCGAAGCTCAAGCACATGCCAGAAGGGCTGCCTGCCACAATCTCTCACATAAAGATCATTACATGTCCTTCGTTGACGAAACGATTGCAAAGGAAGAAGGGAAAAGAGTGGCGCAAGATTGCTCACGCCCCCTTTATAGAAATCTTCGAGCGCAACACATCAAATAAAGCCAATCAGGTATTTGTTTTACTTGGCCCGCTCTTGATTTTACTTGCATTCTTTTCAATTTTATTTATTGACGTTTAATTTTTTTTCTTTCTATAAATTGTCTATTAATTATATATGATTGAAAAAATACAACTAATAATAAACGATTTCTTTGACTCTTGTTAATTCTTTGTCTGATTCGCTTTTTTACAATGTTGGGCTCCTGAAGTTGTCCATCGATGGTGAATGGAGAAGAACATTTCTATCTTGATTTATGTGAAGAAGCTGCCAAAAGTATGACAGGATTCATGCTCAGTTACCTGTTCTTTGTTAGACAAATGCTTTTAAAGTGAAAATGGAAAAGTACGCAACTCAAAATTCATGCACTGCTACCTGTTCTAGTGAACCAGTTAAGTGCCCGTATGATTTAATGATTTGCTTAATAAGAAAATAAGAAAAAATCGCTTGAACATTTGTTAAATGATGTTTATTTGACTGATGTAGATACAGTGTGTGCAAGGTTAATTTCACCACTCGGTAAGATTTTTCTTTTACCCATATGCTTCATGATTGGTGTCCATTTGGTTTTGAAAGCATGATTTTTAAAATCTTAATTGAGGACGCATGATTTCACAAGTGTTGTTGCTGTGAAAATCTGTAGTACGAAAAAACAATTTTCTTTAAAAGTGGCAATTTTAAAAAGCACCCACTCCCCCATGGCTCACAATTTGAGGATGCAGATATTCCCTAGTTTTAAAATGCAATTTTCTTTAAAAAAAAAAGAAAAGCCAAAGGTCAATATTTTTTTATTATTATTTTCCTTTTTCTTGAAAAAAATCACAAGGCCAAAGGGGGCTCTTGATGACAAATAGATTTATTTAATTAAATTTATAGTATAGGGCATAATTCTTACATTTGCTCTATGAAATATGCAGACGACCTTAATTTCTTGAAAACTCTGTGGCTGTTGGACAGTAGGGCAGAATTGATTAAAAAAATATTGAGAAAGGAACGCGCCAATAACAATTTGTGAGAGGAATATTTAGATTGAGCAATGCAGGTCAATGTTTCACTGTGATTCTGGTTGCCATCCTTTTATTCATTATTGTTTTAAATGGGAAATTAAATAGAATTACCATATATGAAAGAAATTGGAATTGAAAACGTTAAACGTTTTTAGAATGTTTTTTGCTTTTCAAGATTCAAGTAATGAAATCTCTTAGATGAAATTAGTGTTGAATACTCATTACTAAGGAGTCCAAACAGATTCATCAATCAAATTTATTGTATAGAGAGTAGTTCTCACATTTGCCTTGTGAAATATGCAGACGACCTTAGTTTCTTGAAAACTCTGGCTGTTGGAAGTAGTGCAGATATGATAAAAAAATTGAGAATGGAAAGTGCCAGTGACTATTTGTGGGTGGCAATGTTTAGATTGAGAAATGCAGGTCAGTGTTTCACTGTGATTCTGATTGCCATCCTTTTATTCATTATTGTGTTAAATGGGAAATCAAACAGAATTTACCATATATGAAGAAATTGGAATTGAAAACGTTAAACATTTTCAAGATTTTTTCTGCTTTTCAAGATTCAATTAATGAAATCTCTTAGATGAGATTAGTGTTGAATACACGTGACTAAAGAGTATAAACAAATTCATTTAATCAAATTTATAGTATTGAGAGTAATTCTGACATTTGCCTTGTCAAATATGTAGACGACCTTAGTTTCTTGAAAACTCCGTGGATGTTGGAAAGTAAGGTTGAACTGATAAAAGAAAATTTAGAATGGAAAGCGCCAGTTAGAGGTGTGCAAGGGTCGGGTTGGGTCGGGTTGAGGGGATCTTTTGACCTAATCCACCATGGTGGGTCAAAAAAAATTCAACCCAACCCAACTCATCACATAAGTCCAACTCAATCCAACCCCACCCACATGGGTCGGGTTGAATCCATGGATTTGACAAATTTTTATTATTATTAAATTTATTAAATATATTATTATTAGTGTATATTATATATATTTTAAAATATATAATAATATTATTAGTATATATTATATCTTAGTAAGAAAATAAGAAAAAATCGCTTGAACATTTGTTAAATGATGTTTATTTGACTGATGTAGATCCAGTGTATGCAAGGTTAATTTCACCACTCGGTAAGATTTTTCTTTTACCCAAATGCTTCATGATTGGTGTCCATTTGGTTTTGAAAGCGTGATTTTTAAAATCTTAATTGAGGGTTTGGTAAAATCTGTCATAAGTGTTGTTGCTGTGAAAATCTGTAGTACGAAAAAACAATTTTCTTTAAAAGCGGCAATTTTAAAAAACACCCACTCCCCCATGGCTCACAATTTGAGGATGCAGATATTCCCTAGTTTTAAAATGCAATTTTCTTTAAAAAATAAAGGCAAAGGTCAATATTTTTTTATTATTATTTTCATTTTTCTTGAAAAAAATCACAAGGCCAAAGGGGGCTCTTGATGACAAATAGATTTATTTAATTAAATTTATAGTATAGGGCAGTGGAGTTAATTCCGTACCGTACCGGCCGGTACAGCCGGAATTTATCGTACCGGCAGGTGAACCGGTACAGGAATACCCATGATTCGTACCGCTTAAAATACCGGTCCTTACCGGACTATACCGGATGTACCGCCAAATATCGGACATCTCGGCCGAAAAATGAAAACCGGGCGGTACTAGAAACTTGAAGAAAATGGAAAAAATTAGTAGCAGAAAGCTCACGATGCCGTCCTCACCGGTTGTTTTCCCATGTCGTCGGCCATTCCCCAGCCTTCCTCCTTCTATTTTAACCAGCTGCTTCTCTTTTTTCTTCTTCATCTTCTTCTTCTTCTTCTTCTTCTTCTTCTCCGTCTTCTTCAGTTTTGACCGAACCTCTTTCTTCTTGTGCCCTCTGTTTTAGATGCGTGTGTGTGTGGCTCTTGTTTAATGCTTTTGTGTGACTTTTAGATCTTTGTGTGGCTCTTGTTTAATGCTTTTGTGTGGGTTCTGACACCCCACGTGAACTCTAATTCAAACTTCAAATATACTTTTTTTTTTTTTTTTTTTAAGCTAAACAACTTCAAACATACTTGACTCTTAGGCTGGCTGCCACAATTTTATATATATATATATATATATATATATATTTTTAAATAATATAATAATCATCTTTGTAACTATTATAATATATATATATATATATTATGAATAAGCATATTATTATTATTATTACAATTTAGTATGTCAGATTATATAATAGATTGATATTGGAGCAAGAAATAATCATATTAAAAATAAGCAACTAATTTAGAGAAATATGCTATTATAAATTTAAGGATTCTTATATAGATTTATAAATAATTCTAAATAAATAATAAGTATGTCTATATATATATATATATATAAAATAAAAAAAAATTATTAAATATATATTAAATATGGGTGGGTCGGGTCGGGTTTGGTGGGTCGGTGGGTTTTCTGCACACCCCTAGCGTCGCCGCCAATGACTATTTCTGGGTGGCAATGTTTTGATTGAACAATGCAAGTCAGTGTTTCAATGTGATTCTGATTGCCATCCTTTTATTCATTATTGTTTTAAATGTGATGAGAAATTAAACAGAATTTACCATATATGAAAGAAATTGGAGGTGAAAATGTATATTTTCTGGATTTTGTTTTGCTTTTCAAGGTTCAAGTAATGAAAACTCGAGATCATAGTTGGATACACATATGAGTAAGAAGTCTAAAAAGATTAATTTAATCAAATTTATAGTATAGAGAGTAATTCTCACATTTGTCCTGTGAAATATGCAGACGACCTTAGTTTCTTGGATACTCCATGACCATCAGAAAGTAGGGCAGAATTGATAAAAAAAAAAAAAATTAAATGGAAAGCGCCAATGACTATTTTTGGGAGGCAATGTTTTGATTGAGCAATGCAGGTTAGTGTTTCATTGTGATTATAATTGCTACCCTTTTATTCATTATTGTTTTAAATGGGAAATTAAACAAAATTTTCCATATATGAAAGAAATTGGAATTGAAAACGTTAAATGTTTGAAAGTAGATTTTCATCATTTAGAGTAAATTTATCGCAAGGAAAAGTTGATGCATTTAAGAAAGTGAAAGAGAGCTTTTTAATTTTTAAGGTGGAGTTAGAATGGTAGCTCAATCTTTTAGAATTTAAAGCTTTGTCCTACGTAAAGGATATATATCTCTAGTTTTCATTTTTCCTGATAATGCATTTTGTTTATCAAAACATAAGGATATATATTACCACATAGAGAAGGATATTTTGTATATCTTACGTTCCCTAGTTTAATTCAAGTTACATCATCCAATGCCATAAACTAACTGTGGTTGCAGATTGGCTGGCTAAGACTACTTCTGTTTTACATTTTGGAATTGAAATGAAGCCTCTCTAGAGGATATGTCTACTTTGGGTTATTACCTTTTTGTGGGTGTAGATTGTCTTCCTAACTCCAGACAGCCCAAAAGACTCAGCATGTCATTTCTCCTTCTGTCCTTTTCGTCCACACCAATAGGATCTGCCTAACTCCCTTCTTACCATCAAGAACATAAAATTTAACTATGCTAAGACAAGGGTCCAAAGGCGCAGAAAGTGGGAAAACCATGTTGGGCTTTGTGGAGCCTAGTTATGTTTGATCCGGTTGACAACCTGGCTCTACCCAAATAATGTTGCATGGTTTTTAATGGGAGATTTTGGCCCCTTTTTTAGCTCATTGTGAATTTTGTGCGCAGGATGTAGAAAACGCAGTTTTGGTGATTAGGGTTTGTTGTTGTCGTTTTTGAGAGTGAGAAAAAAAAAACTGTATTGCCGCACTTTGTATTTTTCCCTGATAATAGTGAAATCCCTACAACTCTGTAGATGTAGGCAAATTGCCGAACCACATAAATATTGTCTTGTGCATGTGATTGTTTTTCTTTGGCGTGTGTTTTCTCTATTTTTGTTTCTCACAGGTTGGGAATTTCGGGTTAATTCCCTACAGACCAGCTACTGGCTCAATATTACTCAAGTTAAGGCTCACTGACTACACTATAAAATCTTCAAAGGTATCTTTAAATATAGGGAATTAAAATTTCCTACATGCGCATGTCATTCTTCCCTTCAGTCTTTTGTCATATTTGATAGATATAATTCTCTGTCATCATTTGGTTTGGATATCTTTCCAAAGTTTTGTAGTCTCAAAATCAACATGTGGGGCAACATCAAGTCTCTCTCTATTTGGGAGGGACACGAACTTCTTATCCTAGCTTTGGAAATCAAGGAGTGCCTTAATTTTTCAAATTCTCCCAGTGAGGGATTGCCAGACCCCAACCTTTCACTGTTAAAAGTCCATGATTGCCTTCATCTCTAGTCACTTCCTGAAAACATGGATACGTGCCTCCCATCTCTTCAAATTTTGGATATCACAAACTGCTAACAAGTTAAGTCTTTTCCAGAAGGAGGTTTGTGCAATGGGGCTTATGAATAGTAGCAAAAATAAGCTGAATAGTAAAATAATATGATTTTTAATTTGGAGCCAAGCGCACACTAAGTATTCTTTGCCTTTCATCATAGTAGGGACGAAAATGAGGATTTGATCTTTGCCTCTTTGGGGATCCAAGCATAAATAAAATTTTGTTGGGTCATTTCAAAATAAAGAATAAACTAAAATTCAAATTAAATTAGTATGTTTTTAATAAAACTAATGTCTATTCAGTATTAACAAAATAAAATAAAATAAATTTTTTTAATACATTTCAACTCAATAGGACATTATTATAAGAAAAATACTAAAGTTATTGCAAATTTTATTATATACTACTTATAAACTGATGTGGTAATATATATGGTTGGTGAATTTTGAACACCTATTGTTGACAATATTCATATTCATTACATAGTTACAATAGAAATTAGAAGAGTTAGTTTCATACTTCACTAATAAACCAATTCACCCACTATTGATTTTTAAGTCTTTATTAGCAATTGATCAATGAAAATTCAATTTATAGAAAAACAAATGGAACAAAATGGAGTTGATGAAAGAATGGAACAGATAAATCATAAATGTGTAGCACACCTAAAGGAGGTTATTTGGACATGCCAACATGCCCATAGGCATGCTTGTGTGCACACTGCTTAGGCCATGGCAATCCAATGTGGGCACGCAGCCAAAAGCCATGGCATACGCATGTGCGCGCTACGTAGGCCATGAAAAACCAACGTGGGCATGTAGCCAAAGGCCATGGCATGCATACATGCACGATGCCTAGGCCATAGCAACCCAACGTGGGCATGCACCCAAGGCCATGGCAGAATAGAATAAAATGAAATATCCATACCAACCTTCAATCTAAATTTTTTAAAATATGGATAAAATTGATAGTCCCCACCTTTGCTTCACTAAAATAATGAGGGTTTTTCTCGAATGAATGATTATCATTAAAACAAGAGCAAGGCTTAGGTACAGTACTTAGGTGCTGTTCCTTAGGTTCCTATTTTAAGATTTTGTCATGTAGATTTTTTCTTATGGGAAGAAAGTGTATTTTTCTTAAGAGGAGAACCTAAGGAACAGCACCTAAGGTATTATACCTAAGTTTTGTCCTTAAAATAATTAGTCTTTTTCTTGAATGAATGATTATCATTAAAATAATGAGGGTTTTTCTCAAATGAATAATTAGAAAGGTTTTTCTCAAAGGAATGATTAGAAGGGACTAGAATAAAGCTATACCATGTATATAACCACTGGCTTGTACATACAAACATGGTGTCCATGTGAATATAAATAAATAAAAAATAAAAAAACTTCTCTTCAAAACTTAAATAGTTTTTTTACTAAGTTTAGGTCTTAGTACAGTATAGAGCTGAGCTTAATTGCATATATTATTACTGCCCTCAATTCCTTCATGGATGGAAGACATATGGGCAAGTTAAAATTGTTCACTTTTTTCTTGCTGGTTAGCCCCTACAAAATATAAAAAATTCATTAGATAGTGAGCTGATTTATCTCATTGCATGTCCAGCTTCAACACCCTAAGTTTCACTTGTGAAATCTGGTTGAACAATGGTTTCTATACAAATAAGAGACCAGGGTTTGAATCCTATTTACACCAACGTGGAACAAATTTTGTTGATTAAAATATTCCTAACTTACGAAAATGATTATTATTTGCATCTTATTAGTTTTCCTAACCTTCTGCATCCAATCCCTATTCAATAATTTTGTTGAAGATGCATTAGTTGACTAATAATTAAATAAAAAAAAATAAATAAATAAAAAAAAAACCTTTCAAAAGAAGATTGAATTGAAAAAGTAATAATTTAAAAAAAAACACAAAACAATTTAGTGTCATTATAATATAGGCATTAATTTCCTTCAATAATATCAATCAGTAATTATCATTAAATGCATAATAAGTAATAGATGTTATAAAAAGAGACATATTTATTGTGCTGACATGACTGGTACGATGATGTAATCTCATTTCAATGATGTGGCTTATTTTTATTGGCTAGAACTACAAGGTCAACAAGATTTCCTAAAAACTTCCTTATTTGAAGATAGTCAAACCATCATCTTGGAGCTACTGGCATGATGGGTATCTAGGCCCAGTCCACATCTTTGTACTTTGTAGGATGATAGCCAAAATGTTATCTTCCTTTAATGACAATAAAATTTAATCATGTATCTTTGTATGATTAATTTTTGTGTAACTCATTTGAGAGGCCCGGCTACCTCAAATTAGCCAGATAATTTGCGACTTTCTTCTTTCGATCTTTCTATTATGGGTGGTTCTCGCAGTTTTTTTTATTGAATCCAAATTTATTCAACTCGTGGTAGAGGAAGGGGGATGGTATTTTTCTTTAAGGATTTTTGAGCGGAGAAGGTACTTCATGGCGTCGGTCTTCATGGGTAAGAATGCGGCACAATGGCTAATGAAGAGTATAAAACAGATTGTCGTTGGGATTAGTTCGAAGTATTTTTATATGTTCAGGAAAGGTGATTTAGCCTACACCCTCCAATGAAGCTCCAACTCTTTTGGCTTTTTCCTACTATTGACTGAATTTAAAGTTGGTGGGTCTAGGAGGTCCATTATTATTACAGAGGGCAGAGCAAAGAATGGATGGAGGGTTTTTGGGTTAGAATTAAGGAAGATGTTGGAACCTGAAAACTATGTGAATGGTGGTTCTAGTCATTCGAAATTTGTAGCTCAGCTTCATAAGGATAACTTAGGGGTTCAACCATTTAAAACTTTTGCCGATACAGTGCATGGGCATCAGGTGCAGGTCGGGGCAAAAATCAGCCAAATCTGTTAAGTGCCCATGATAAAAGGAAATTGCAATTAGGGGATATTAAGGGGGAGAAGAAGAACCCACCAACTTTAAATTCAGGATGTTGAGCAAAATGTCGGTGAGCATACCAAGTCCGACGATTCTAGAAGGAAGAGATATGGGTTCTCGGTGCATTAATGTGGAATTTAATTTGTTAGAGACAAATTCGGTAGGAAATAAAAGGAGATTTCCGTTGAAATTCAATTCAAATTGGAATGAATCTGTTTATGGAAAAGAACATGAACTGAGGAATTCTTATTGGACAAGAGAAGGCTTGACCGTAGAGGTGAATGGGGAAGGAAAAAGACATATTGCATGGAATTCTAATAAAGGTGGATTGAGGAGTTCTAAATGGGTCAAAAGGAGTCAGAGGGAGCACGTGGTGGGTCCTTCTAGTGGGTCACGGGTTCCAAAAAATCTCGTGGTGGGCTCAAACCAATTTAGGCGTGTTGCATGGAATTCTAATAAGGGTGGATTAAGGAGTTCTAAATGGGTCATAAGGAGTTAGAGGGAGCATGTGGTGGGTCCTTCTAGTGGGTCACAGGTTCAAAAAAATCCTGTGGTAGGCTCAAACCAAGATTGTAACACTCAAGTAAGCTTTCCAGTTATCCCTAATCTAGAGTCCACCAGTCCAATTAGGATGGAAGTGGGTGAGAGCCCATCCTTGGGTGACTTGAGACCATCAAATGATGAAGCCCAAGCATCAGCGATGTCCAACGCATCTCACAAAGCTTCAATTGCTCAGGTTGTGATGTCGAGTCACCATGATGAGTTTATGAGGGAGGTTGACACCACACGTGTTGGTGGATCTCACGCCGAGGAGTCACTGGCGCCACTAGAGAAGGCCAGCACAGTGCGAAACCAATCCTCAAAGATGGTGATGAGCTCGGCTGGTCAAACCGAGATGACGAGTCTCCCCGCAAAGGCACCGGTGGTAACCCAGTGTCCTTTTTCCGATGGGTTTCACGTTGAGGACTCACCAGCGACACTGGATAGGGCCAATATAACTTTAATCCACACCATAAGGACGGATACGTTGTCTGTTCCTCTAACCGAGAATATGGGTTGCCTTGCGAAGACTTCGGTGGAGGCTAAGTGTCTTATTTTTAATAGGTCTCACGTCAATGAGCCTTCGATCACACTAGGTAAGGCAAAAACAGAAGATGACAAGGCATTAATAGGCCTTGTGTTATCCAATTACGTTCTGAGTCCATCAAGAGTTGGGACTGAGAAGTTGGGTGTTTAGGGTGGAGATAAAGGTGGTCAGGTTGATTGTGCAAGTGATATTCAGGGGATGGACACCTCTCATCAGGCTAACCAGTCGATTTTGGCATTGACTGAGGTAGAAACAGCTAGTCCAAATGAGGGCTTGGGTGATGTGGATAGTTTTTCCCCCTTGATGACTATTAATCCTCTGGGGTTGGTTGTGTCGACTGAATTGAATAGTAATACTGAGGTGATGGGGTTTGATAACACATTGAATGTTTCTAATTGGGTGAAACATAGACTCCCCGATTTTAGTAAGATGATGGCGCTTTCTTTGGGTCGACATGAGAAGATGTACATTATGCTATTACAAAGGCTTGAGATGGAGATTGAGGTTGCCAATCTAATGCATAGGAAAGATGTTACCCACCGAAAAGCTATCTCTAAGGATAAAGGGAAGAGGGAGTTGAGGAATTTGATTTTTTTGGTTAATTATGATGGGAGATAGTTTTCTTTGACTGCAATACTGAGGTTGTAGTAAGGGGTTTACAGTTTTTATGAAGTTGAAAATGGTGTTATGGAATGTTTGAGGATTGAATGATTTGCGAAAACGTTTGGTAGTTAGAAATTTATTATGAGGGTGGAATTGTGATGTAGTTTGCCTTCAAGAAACTAAGCTTGCAAGCACAGATAGACAATTGATTTGCAGCTTATGGAGTTGTCCTTATGTAGATTGGGTAACTTTGGATACAAATCAGACAGCTGGTGGGGTTTGATGATGTGGGATAGGAGGGCTTTAGAAAAGTTGAAGGTAATGGTGGGTCAATTTTTCGTATTAGTTCGGTGGCAGGGTATGGGGGATGGTTTTATTTGGGCATGTTCTGGGGTTTATGGCTCGAACGATAATAACTTGAGGGGGCAGATGTGGGATGAGCTGATTGGAATTCAGCAACTTTGGGAAGTTCTATGGTTTTACATAGGGGATTTCAACATTGTTCGCTTCCCAAGTGAACGGTTGGGGGGATCATGCCTTATCCTGACTATGGAGAATTTTTATGAGTTCATTAAAGAGCTTAGTTTGATAGATTTGCCGTTGGAAGGAGGGAGATATACATGGTCTAGTGGTTCGGATTAGTCTTCAATGTTTAGGATAAATAGGGCTCTAGTTTCTCATGATTGGGAGGATCACTATCCAGATGTGATCCAGTGGGTTTTACCTCATTCTATTTCAGACCACTTTCTCGTATTAGTGGAGGCAAGAGGGATATAAAGGGGGAAAAGTCCTTTTAGGTTTGAGAACATGTAGCTAAAGACGGATGGGTTCAAAGATAGGGTTTATTCTTGTTAGAATCAATATTCCTTCTCAGATACTCCCAGTTTTGTACTTGCCAAGAAGCTGAAGGCATTAAGAGAAGATATTATTCAGTGGAACTGTAGTGAGTTTGGAAATGTAGATCGTCAAAGAAAAGAATTGTTGGAGGCTTTGAAATTATTGGATGCGAAGGAATGTGAGTATGGCCTTTCTAAAGTGGAGATAGGTGAGAGGGCTATGTTGGGATCTCAAATACAAAAACTTCTCTCTTTGGAAGAAGTTTCGTGGAGATAGAAATCAAGGATGCTTTGCATTAAGGAAGGAGATAACAATACCAAATTCTTCCACAAGGTGGCCAATTCTTGAAGAATGTATAATCATATTAGTATGTTGGAGGTGAATGGGGTTATTTATGAGGACGAATCCGAGATGGCAGACCAAGTTGTACAATTTTATAAAAACTTGTACAAGGAGACAAAGGAGTGGAGGCCTTTTGTGGAAGGTTTGGAGTTGATCAGATAGAGGGGTTAGAGAAGGACTGGCTTGAATGGAGGTTTGAAAAGGAGGAGGTTCTTCAAGTTGTCAAAGAGTTGGAAGGAGATAAAGCTCCAGGTCCTAATGATTTATCTATGGCTTTCTATCACCATTATTGGAGAGTTGTGGAAAGAGATATCTTAGCTGTGTTTGAAGAGTTTTATCAACGCAGTAAGTTTGAAAAATCTCTTAATGCAACTTTCATAGCCTTAATCCCTAAAAAGAATGGTGCCTCCAATATTCAAGATTTTAGACCTATTAGTTTGGTTGGGAGTGTTTACAATATTTTGGCTAAGGTTTTGGCAAACCGCCTAAAAGAGGTTTTGGATTAGCTAATATCTGAGTCTCAAAACAGTTTTGTGGGTGATAGACAGATACTTGATTCAGTTCTTATTGCTAATGAGTGTATTGATGTAGGGTGAAGAGTAAGATTCTGGGGGTATTTGTAAATTAGATATTGAGAAATCCTATGATCATGTGAATTGGGAGGCTCTTCTAGATTTGTTGAAGAGAATGGGATTTTGGGTAAGGTGGTGTAGGTGGATCTGCACATGCATATCTACAGTCCAATTCTCTATCTTGTTTAATGGATCTCCAGCTGATTTTTTTAGGAGTTCAAGAGGATTGAGACAAGGGGACTCGCTATCTCCTATGTTGTTTCTAGTTATGATGGAGGTCTTCAGTAAGATGATGAAATGAGTTAAAGGGGCTGGATTGCTTCGAGCTTTTAGGGCTGATGGTAGATAGGGTGGAAGGGTATGTGTCTCGCATCTTTTGTTTGCAAATGATACGATTCTGTTTTACGATGCAGATGAGGAGCAGATTCTACATGTTCAGATGCTTCTTCTTATTTCCAAGCAGTGATAGGTTTAAAGGTTAATGCTCTGAAGAGTAAGATGGCTCCCATTGGAAAGGTTCCTAATGTCCATGTCTTGGCAAAGATTTTGGGCTGCCGGACTGGGTCTTTGCCTATGACATATCTTGGTATGCCACATGTTGTCCCCCCCATAATTGCTAGCAAAGTTTGATATAGTACTATATCAAACTTGAACCACCTTATACTCCATTTGAACCACCCCTCTATCACTCAGCTTCTAGTCTAAATATATCTCAGTGGTTGCCCCCCTTGTCTCCATGCTTCTTAAACTTCCATTAGGGTTGGAAAGATTGGTTCCATAGAGTGTCTTTATGCTCGGAGAGAGAGAGAGAGAGAGATGGTGGTGGTGGTTGGGGTTTGCTACGAAGGAGCATGGATGCTTCAATTCTTTTAGATTGGAGAGAACAAAGAGAGATGGAGGTGTTTAGGCCAAGATCAGTATTAGAGAGAGAGATTTCAGTGAAAGGATATTGGTTATATTGCCAACATGAACTTGATAACCAGCAAAGAACATTGGTTATCAGATCCATAACACTTCTTAGGCCATCATTTTGGCATAATTTAGCTACCACAGTGCACTTAATTTGTATACATACACCGGTTGTATACAATTTTACTTGGCTACTCATGAATATCTAGGCAGCATCACACAAGCATGTCATGGCCTTGGCTACATGCTCACGTTAGGCTGCCATGGCCTTGGCAACGTGCACATGAGCATGCCTTGGCCTTGGCAGTGTGCACATGGGGCTACCATGGGCATGCCAGCATGCCTAAAGGAGGTTATTTGGGTATGCCCACATGCACGCTGCATCACCTCGCCCCCCTTCCCTCGGCCCAATTGTGTTCCTAAATTTATTCCAAGATTTTAGAGAGGGTATCCAACAATCGGTTCAGTATTTCAAGCATTTTTTGAATTTTTATGATTTTTCCTATTTTTTGGCTTCTGAAAATCATAAAATATATATATATATATATATAGTGTGTGTGTGTGTGTTGAATCTGGACTTGAAAATTTTCCTACTTCAAGGTTGGATTTTTCTTAGCATCTGTGCAATAAATCAGGACAAGATTCAAAGAATCGCCCCCACAAAAGGGTCATTATGTTTCTTCAACAAATCAATGTTTCCTAGTGCTAGGAAGGATCTGCTCCTAAGCGCTCTTTAGGGAGGAGGAATAGTTTGGCGATGCATGATGGCAACCCCCCATGAGCTTGGCCAAGGGTAGGCATGCTCAAGCCAAGGGAAGATCGGCCACTGTATTGCTAAGTAGTTAGTCTTATCTCAAGGTGGTTTCAAATGATAGTCCAGGGAAATTCATTGATTGCCTTATACTTTTTTGGCTTGAGTGGTTAGTATCTATGCAATCCCACTTTAATTATGGTTGCATAGTCCGGTGATATTCATCAATCACCTTAAAATTCTTTGGCTTGAGTGTTTAGTATTGATTGATGAGTGGTTAGTCTATCACCCCATGGCTTTGCTTTGTTTTTTAGTGGGCAATCTTATATCACACTTGTGGTAGAATGTGACACGGCTTATGTCTCCTATGATGAGTGTTCTAAAAATTTGAAAAAAACATGAATTAAAACTATGGAATGACAAATGTGTGTGTATATATATATATATATATATATAAAAGCTGATGTGAATTGAAAATAATATTTTAGATACAAGCTTGACATCAAGTTGGTGATACAACAGAACATGCAAATTTTGTAGAATTTGACAAGGAAGGAGAGAAGTTAATTAAAGTGCCTGGTACGCAACTTTCCAATATGAAAGAAGAGGTAAAAATATTGATAGAAATAGGTAATTTGTTTAATGAAATTAATTCTATTAAATTACACTAATTGAAATCTTCTTCTTCTTCTTCTTCTTCCTTTTTTTTTTTTTTTTTTTTTTTTTTAAAAATAATAGGATGAAGATGGTTACAATATTATTCCAAATTATATCAAATGCATAATTGGAAAAACCTACATCTTCCAAGCAGGGGCGGAGCCAGGAATTTCTGTTTTAGGGGGGTCAAGTTGCGACGCTAATATATTTATTAAGACAACTTCCACACCCACACACGCATATATACACACACGCACGCTTTTTTATTATATATACACACACATATATATATACACACTTTTTTATTTGATAAGTTATATATACACACACACCCAACAAAAAAAAAAAAGATCTTAGTATTTTCAATCAAAATTATTTTTGACGGCGATCTTTCATAAACTAAAATTCATTTTTTCCATTTTCATAGTCAAAATCTTAAAAAGTTTCATTTTAAACACAAATTATCAAATTTTATGCTAAAGTAAGTAAAAAATCTTTCAATTAAACTAATGAAATTTTCAAAAACATGAATGGTCCAAAACTTANAATTCCCCCCAAAAAAAAAAAAAAAAAAAAAAAAAAAAAGAACGATAAATTTAATATTAAACTTGTAACATTTAAAGTAATGAAATTAACCAGTATCTAAAACGTTATCTATGAGGAAATGAAACAAATTAATATACCTTAACACTTATAAATATCATCAAAGCATAATTTAATTTTCCACCACCTTACTTCTATCATATCAAAAGAAAAAAACCATGAGAAGCCTCTCAATTTCTGCCGTATTTTTAGTTGTTCTCTTGATCAATTCTGGAAAATATTTCAATATTTCATCATTCATTGATTTTCTAATTGAATAATCTGTCTAGGTGAGTAATTTGGTGTACTTAATGTTACTTTACATTTTGAGATCTATAACACAAAGAAAATCAAATTAAGAAAAGAAAATCAAAAGTTTGGGTTTGATTTAAAAATGTTGAACAAAAAATAACATCAACTGAGATGGATTTATACAATTTTGTTTGGATAGAATAGATTTATACAAATTCTTAGTATTACATGTAATGTTGAGTGCAGGCAATGACTATTATTAAGACTGTACAAGCAAAAGGGAACTGTGACAGGGCATTGAGTCTATCGACCAAAGTTCAAAAGTTGCGAGACTAGACCTTGTGATAGAGAATGCAAGTCACAATATGGAGTTGGTGCTCATGGATTTTGCTACACTATCCAAAAATCAATTGATACTTGTGTGTCGCTATCCCTGCTAATGACTACAGTTTGTACTAGATTATTCCAATGTCCCAACCTTGATATGTAACCTATTTTTCTCTTAATAATATTCATAATTTAATTCATCAAAAAAAAAAAAATCATAAGAAAAATGGAAAAGGAAATAAAAATACACAAAACTCCTTATGATTTTCCCTACAAATGGGAAATCTTCTCAAGGTTTTGAGTTTAACTCTTAACCTTCGTGGGAACATTTTAGGTGCAAATAGCTAATTACGTAATACACAAAACTCCTTGAGATGTTCGTGATTCAAATTTCTCCATCCTAACAATCAAATAATAATAATAATAATAATAACTAACCACTATAGTTTTTAATTGCATCACAAAGCCTCTATGTAGTATTATTTTATGTAAAAATGTAGCTCTAAATATGAGCTTGTGTCAATTGTAACACAAAGCCTCCATAATACTATAGGACTTAATTATTACATTCAAAACTTCAGAGGGGGAGAGATTTGTGGTTTATACATATCTCTCTCTCTAAAGATGATAAATAATGTGATTTTCCAACTCTCGATTTTTTTATATTCCGTTTTAGTAATGCTACCTAGCAGTAATAATAATAATAATAATAATAACAACAATAATAACAACATATTACACATATGGTTTCATGAAACAAAGGAATTTATTCCCCCTTTAAAAAAGAAAAAAAGGAATTTATTTCTGCGACATTTAGAGTTAATTCCATGATCTGAATAAATAAATAATCAGGATTTAGGTACAATAACTTAGATGTAGTATATTAAGTTCCCAATTAAATTCAATTACATAACTAGATTACATCATGGAAGCTTTGACAGTTCAACACGTTTTTTTTACTAGATTGTTAAGAGGCCAAATTGTTTTACATCATAGATGCTTGATACATGCACTGGCCTAACTATGCGTTTAGAATTTGATTAGAAGCCAACTTATTGTTTTTTTTCCTCTACTATTTGTAGATTCCATGTGAATTCCCTATTGATTCTATTTAGCTCTTACCCTTTATCTAAACTAGTTTATAACCCTATACATATGCACAGGTACAATTAAAAACATTTACAATTATACACACATCTTAGTTTTTAGGGCTAAATCAAATCTCACTCCTAGCTATTTTGGTGATTGGCAAATACATATTCTCATTAAACTAATGCATAAACCTTGAATTGAAATGAATGTAAAAATGTAGCATAAAAAAAAATAAAAAATAAAAAAAAAACTTTGAACTACACACGTTGAATGAGGCTGGTGTTAATATATCCGTATAACATTACGAATTATATCATGAATGTGTTAACCAAAAACATTAACATGGTGTTTGACCAGTTAAAAATCTAACGTTCAAGGGTTAATTGCTAAAATAAATAAAAAAGTTCAAGGACTATATTTGAAATGTGAAACGTCCAAAAGGGTATATTAATAATTCAAACAATAGTACTTCTAAACCATAAAAATATAAAATAACAAAATTTAAAGAAGTATTTTTTTTTTTTTATTAAAAAAAAATATTGCACCTTCAAATTTGAGGATATCTAAAGGTCCACTGATTGCAACATGTGTTTACACCTCTCAACACATTCACCATCATTCTTATCTAGCTTTTAGATATTTAACTTGAATATGGGATTCCAAAAGTATTTTTTGAAAGTTTCCTAAATCAATTTGGAGAAGTGCAAATATTAGATATTTGTAATTCTTGCCTTACCTATCTAGCTTGGCCTTCAGTTTAGTTGGGATGAACAACACCCCCCCCCCCCCCCCAACAAAAAAAAAAAAATGCATTTGTTGAAAAATTCATCAAATTAGTCGAGTTGCCTAATTTTGAAAGATAAATTCCCTACATGGTAGAAACTTAAACCATGTCCTTAAAAATCCTAATCTAAAGATATTTAATTAACATATGAGATACAAATTTGATAAATATCACAAATTTCAAAAGCATGGTTGTTTGATCATTAACCATTATAATCATATAACAGAGAAAGAACAAATGCAATATTGTTCTCTGAATCCAAATGAAATAAAAAGAAAAATATTGAAACTGAAGAGAGATTTCAGAAAATTACCAAGAAGGAAACAAACAGTAAAGCTAATTGTGGTTACAAAAGACGAGAAGAATTTTAGTAAGCCACGTTGAGTAAAAAGTCCCCAAAGCCTTATTAATAAGATCTTATTGGGTTCAAGAAATTTTGACACAATATAAATTAGATAATTTCAAGGTTCAACCTTAATCTTCTTGGATTTTGTATTTAATAACTCACATAGATATCTGTTTCTGACGTAGTCTAAAATTTGGCACAAAATTTAAGAAATAATGTAGAAAACATGCATGGCACAAATTAGATTTCAATTATAGAATCTAATTGAATATATATATATATATATATATATATATGGACAAAATTAAAATTCCTCCTATTGTTGGAGGAGCAAAAGTGTATTTTGGTCCTAATTAAAAATCTAGTTTGAGTACACTCTCTGTACAAATTGAACATTTTTACAAGGCTTATTTACAAATTGCACTTCCAAAATTTTATATATATTTTGTTTTTTTTGAGAAATTTTTTTTATATGTTTTCAATTGTGTCTAAAACTCCAAATTATGAGTTAATGTTGTCCAACAAATAATGTCGTTTTGGCACTTAAAATAACAAAATTACGATATTTAGGGGATTTAATGACAAATAATGGAGGCAAGGAAAGCACTTAAAAAAAAAAAAAAAAGTCAAGGTTCAAATTGAAAAAATAAATTTATAGGGGAAATAAAAATAGTCTAAACTTAGAAGATATAATTTGTGAGTTTTTTTATAATCGAAAATTATTATAACTTCTTAGAGTATGATGACATGGAATTCCCACTATGTGAGATTAGGAAATAGCACATCACCTGTACTCTTATCTTTTAAAAAAATATCTAAATTTTGTGAGAACCATATTGTTGGTTGCCTCGAGAGGAGGTTGGCATACAATATTGGCTTGTAAATAAATCGAATTGTATATTAACTATAGGGGGCAAAACCAAGAATCAGACCCAATCTAAATAGGAATGGGCTGAAAGCAAGCTCAATGCAATTAATTTATAGAGATGGATTATCCAGGCCAATCCTTCAAATCTTAATAGCTTTACTTAGTGATTTTAAAGAAAGGAAAAACTTCCAAGGCAACAATTTAAGAAGAAAATGATAGAGTGAAAGGCAAGGATTCTTATTCAAGATCTTCCTTGGCTAAGCCGAGGAGAGGTGATTCTTTGGATTACAAACTTCTCATAATACAACTCTTAGTTCTTCTCTCTCCCCCCCTTTTTTTTTTTTTTTTTTTTTGCGAAGCTTCCTCCCTTTATATAGCAGATGGGATTGCATCCCAACCTTCCACTTGGACTGCTATTGATCCTTACTTGGATACTTGTCCCATCTTTGTCTTGCTGGTGGTGGTGGTAGAGAAGGTTACAAGCTATAAAGACACTGTTCAGGAGTTATTCTGCCATTAATGTGGCAAGCTGAGTTAGTATAGTGCATTTAATGTGGAAGTGATGGGTGCTTTATCAGGAAACTTCCTCTTTCCCTTGCCTACATGTCTCTACTTTCTTCCTTGGCCTTTATCTTGTTGGTTCTAAAGGGGGACCCCAGTCTCCCGAGGGAACCTTGCTCCTCTAACGAAATACTCTCCTCGATTTTCAGTATTTGGTTGTCTCATTTAGGTTGGGCCTAATCTAATGAACAGTGAGGCCTAATTTCCTTTACGGGATGTTTTCATGCCACATGCCTCTGCTTCTTAGGTTCCTCTCTACTATATAGCCCCCCTGAAACCTCATTTCTTTTGACATTCAATGGAGTGGGTTTTGGTGTGTGATGGGGTGCAGGCATGTATAGGTTGTGTTCCCATATGTGAGCATCTTTTTAACTGCCCTGGGCACATTCCTGATGCTTTGGAAACCACATCGCTATAGTTAATGCCAAAGGCAGTTGCTTGTCCCCTACGTTCTAAGGCCAAATGGGGATCCTATGACTAGAAATTCCCCTAGTAAATGGGCAGGAAATTTTTGCCCTTTTTTTACCCTATATAAAGAGAGATGAAGGTCATTCCTTTCACTTTTAGAAATTATTACTCCCTAATTAGACGAGCTTGCTTGAAAATAGGGAGGCCTTCAAGGCTAAGTATGGCATTCCGACGAGGTAACCATAGAGCATTGCAAACTAAATGAGTGGTTTACCAAGAAAGCTGTTGAGGAGGTAGTTATCCCCATGATTTCCTTTATTAAAGAAGGTATGACAACCCTGTTAGGATTGGTGCCCTTAAATCCTATTGTAAGATGCTATGTATAATATTAAGTGTGACATTGTGTTTGACATTATGTATGACTTAATATTATGTTTAATAAATTTGTTTTATTATTATCTGAAATAATGGTAACATGAATATTCAGACATTATCATATAGTCCATGAGATGCATAGTATGTGATTTATGTGAAGAGTCACAGAAGATATAAATCACAAGTTCTTTGTAAACTCAGAATTATAGTTCGTAGTCGGTGATGAAATTGGGCATTTCATCTGCGAAGACTATAACATATCAACTACGATGATTTGTCTTGATCATGGAAGTGGAGACTTCTAGTTGATGTGTTAATATGTTTTAAGAGTTAAGACATATTGAACTGGACCGCTGTGAGATTTATTATTCTCCTAAAGACTGTCAAAAGAATAATAAATCTCACGACTTGTATTTGCATGAACTCTTAATCCTGAGAGAATAATGAACCTGATCATGAGGTGTAGGTTGCTTTGATATATCAGGAGTGAGATCTACAGTTATGGTCAAAACCTCAGTATGTTGGGCAGCCACATTTAGTGTTGATGGAACATGTATTCTCAAGATGGAATTCATAGTCTCTTAACGGAGATATAAAATATTCCCTTGAGATAAGTTTAATTGGTTTGTTATTCAAAGAGTTAGGTCTAACCACTTTAGTAAGACTAAAGTATATATTTATGGAATTGGATTTCATAAATATATAATGAATAACATTAAAGGATTAAACCGGGTACTCAAGGATTAAGATGTAGTAATTTACAAAGTGGCAGTCTACATTAATGACTTTGTATTACTATAAATATTTTATGAAGGGGTTGCATGTATAATAAAGTCTTGGGATATAATTTATAGATAAGACCTAGAGTGCAACTATTTTTATATAGTAGTATTAAAAATAGTTAATGGTAACTTTGGACTTGTCAAGAGTTGACAGAAAAGCCCAAGGCCCATTGGAGCTAGTGTCTTATTGGTCCCTTTTGGTCCCACTCCAAGCCACACACTTAAGCCCAATTGGTAAGGCCCAAAAGGCCAGCCCAATTAGATAAATTGGTTAGATACAAAGGGAAAAACGTACAGAAATATACAGGAGAGAAAAACATCATGAAAAGTGTGGGCATGTGAGTTTTTGTCACTCACAAGTCATCCATTTGTTACCAATCGAGAGACCACACATCTTGGGCGTTAGTGGAATTGGAGTGAAGATTAAAAGTAGTCCCAAGTGCTTCAATCTTTGTTTTGAAATTCACCGCTTTAAGGTACGATCTCTTGTTTCTCTAATTCTGAAATTTACTTTGTACGTGTTATCAATATCGAATGAAGTAGATCCGTTTAAAACTTATTTTCCGCTGCATTTATCTTTATATCCATCAGTTTTGAGGGTCTTGAACTGTATAGCCCAGAGTTATGTATTTCTCACTTAATAGTTAATAGTTGTTTTGTCTTTTGTGCATTAAACAATTTTGGCTCTGCTTATTAAATACATATTTTTTGATAAAATCAATGCAAAAGAGAATGATTTGAACCAAAGAATACAACAAAGGAACAAAACCGTCATGCAAAAATAGATACATACTAGTCAGCCATATCTAAGATTTAGATGATAATTCATTCACAAAGATCCATCAACCACTACCATAATAAACAAAAGATAGGCAACCAACAAGAACAACGCATAATCTGGGTCAAAGTCCTTATATAATATATATGAATTATCCGAGATCATAATCTAATTATAGCTCAGAAAGAATTATCCTAGATCATAATCTAATTATAGCTCAAAAAGAAGTTCGATTTCATATTTATTAACAATTAATATATGATTATTAGTGGATTGGATTTGTGGACCCATGGGAGAAGCAAAAGCAAACCGACCATCTAAAACTGTCTTATTATGCTTCCATTTTTCTTGAGACAAGAGGCTTTAGCCAATTCCACCATCATTGAGATTTGAGAGAGACAATTTTAACAAGTGTATTGTTGTTTTTTTTGCGTTTTGCCATTTTGGACCTTCAATCTTTTGAATCAAGTAAACATAAAATGAACGAAAGAATGAGGGGCAGTACCTCTAGTGATTACTATGTCTTTTTTATATTCTCAGCATCGAGAAGAATCTTAAAGTAAAATGTAAAAAACAGAGAATTGGGCACAAATGGGAAAAAGGGAAATCCAATCTTAAAGGTTAAAGACTTAAAGCTAAATAAAAAATAAAAAAATAAAAAGAGTACTATTCCAATCTCTTTTTTCACCATTAAGAACCGTCAAAATGTCGGCTCCACCTAGCTAATGAAATAAATAGACAGTTTATTATTACAACAAAATGCTCAAAGTTTATGGTTTATACGGTTAGTGACACTCTCACTCTCACTCTCTCTCTCTCTCTATATCTCTTGTCAGCTTGGCGACCAAGTTTCCGTGTTGATTGGCCCCCATACACAATTTTTTTTTTTTTGAAAATTAGAGAGAAGACAGACATGGCTATGAACAAAAAACTCTCAAAGCCAGAGTTACAGAAGCTGGAGATGGAGATGGTAAAGCTGAACCCAGCTGCAGAATTGGCCGATGGGTTCTACACAAAGCCATGGCTGAACAAACAAAAGCTTGGAAGTGTGATTCCGAAGAAGAGGAAGTCAGTGAAGAGAATGGTGTTTGAGCGCTTAGCTCAATTCATTGTACAAGTTTTCAGTCCAAGCCGTCCCTCTTCCTCTGGAGACTCATCACATCCCAGCAAAACCTGCTGCTGCTTCAACAAGGGTGAGGCTATACATCCACACACACCATAGTAGACCTTGGCACTGTTGTTTTAGCCTTTCTAGGATCCATATGATATGAGAGTTAAATAATTTTTTATGATGCCGATATTGTTACTAATCTGCAGTGTATCTGAGGGCAAATTATTAGATAGTCCCGGAGCTCTGTGCTCTGGGACTATCTAATAATTTTCCTTGTTTTTAGTATTTATGGAGTGCAAAATTTTCGATTTTGAATGTTTGCCTTGATTTTGCTAAGTGTGTCTAGTGTATTATTGTTAGTGAACTCTACGAATTGCCTATAAAGAAAAATGGAACAAAGCATTTAAAAAGAAAGGCTTTTCCCCCTTTTTGATTTTCTTTGGATCTGGGTGTTTGGTCGGATCGGAAAATTTGTGTTGTGTTGATGTCAATTAAGACCGTCTGGTGGTTTTGGAGCGATGGGGTGGCTGTGTTTGTGTCTGGTTTTGGTCGGATGAATAGGTTGTGTGCGCGAGTGAGGGTTTGCTTTGTTGGGCGGCGGCGGCGTGGAATTCAGCGCCGCCGGATCTTGGGAAGAGACACGACTGCGCCGCCGGTGGGAGTAATTGTACTGTAGTGTAACTGTAGAGCTCTTTTGTGGGTGAGCTTTTAAACTTTTTATCTATTTTCAATTGGAGTACATTAATCCATTCTAAATTAGGGAATATTTGCGTTTTTCAGTTGGAGTACATTAATCCATTCTAAGTTATGTTTATAAATTTCACAGACAAACCAAAACAGCCAGCTGACTCTTTCAGCAATTACAGCCACAGGACAACGGCGACCTTAACAGCACAGCTTGTTTTTGCCTTAGGGCAACCATTAAGGTTAAATTTTTAATAGAGATGGTCCATTGTTTTAGATAATCAAGCAATTCAGTCAAAATCCCTACTTTATGTTGATTTTTGTTACTATTCCTTGCCTTTGCTTCCCAACATGATAAATGGTAGACATGGCAAAACCGGCGGGTCGGGTCGGGTCGGGTCAATCGGGTCGCGGGTCAAAACGGGTCACGGGTTAAAACGGGTCATTTTTAAATGGGTCAAACGGGTTGTGGGTCAAACGGGTCACGGGTCAAACGGGTTGCGGGTCAAACGGGTCGCGGGTCAAACGGGTCACGGGACGGGTCGAGTTGACCCGTATTTTTCAAACAAGTTTTTTTTTTTTTTTTTTGAAAATATATGCAATTTGTCAATTGTTTCTAAGTTCCTTAACTATGATTAGATTTTCATTGGCGATACTATTACCACTTACCAATTACCACTAAACACTTGATATCTAAATTTGGTGCAACTCTTATTCCAGCTTTCTAGAAGCTAATCTTGGTATAATTTTTGATATGTTTAAAGTAGGAAGAGAAAATGAAGGTGGCAAGTAAAGAATGACAAACTATAATGAAGTACATAACATATTAAGTGAAGAAGAATAAGTAAATATCTTATAAGAATTACACCTCAATCTCAATCTACTCAACGTTGGTAGACGTGAAAAAACAGGCGGGTCGGGTCGGTCACCCACTGAGTCACGTTGGCCGAGGAGGATTACGACAACCACGGGCACATATTAGACAAATCCATTTGATTCAGCAAAATAACAGACCAGTAATTCAATTTAAATCAATGCAAAATAGAGAACAAAAAAAATCCTAAAAAACAGATCATATTGTTATAAGCATTTGTATGTATGGCTAGGCTACGACATAGAATAGAAATTATGCAACAAATTCAGAATGGGAAAGCTCGCAATGCCATCATTGCCAAACCGATAGGAAAAAAAATAAACCGAATTGGGGTTCAGATTTACCCTTTGTTTGGTTAAGAGGGATTTGGGAAGAAAAGAAACGAAATGGAAGGAAATAACATAAATTCCTTTGTTTGGTTAGGAGGGATTGATGTGAAGAAAAGGAAAATGAAGGAAACAAATTCTTCCATGGCTTACCATATTCTTTAAAAAAGGAGAGAGTACTTATGATGAGACGCACCAATATATAACATGTGTTTTCTCCCATTTTTCCCTTATAAACCAAACAAAGGAAAAATAAAAATTTATCCTTTTTCTTCCCTCTCCTCTCCCCTTTCTTCTCATCTTTCCCTCCCTACCACCCCCCTGTTTTCCCAAACACAGTGTTAGGGTTCAACATAAAAGGGTCAAGTGATTAGCCATTGGCAAAAGGCCTTTTTAGAGCATTAGCATTGGAGAATGTTAATGCTATATCTAAGGTGTTTTTAGCATTTCAACCCTTAAAAACTGCTGCATCAGAAAATGCTAAAGGCAAGAATTGTAAATTTTTTGCAATTTTTGCTACAGTGCAATTCTAAAGAGCATCCGCATTTGGATGGCTATATGCCAAATGCAAAGCATTTTTGGCACACAAGCTCAAAACACACCCAGCAGCTGGAAGGCTAAATCTCATATGCCAAAAAAATTTTGAGATTTTGCTACAGTACCATCTCAAATGTAAGATGGTACTGTAGCAAAATGGTATTAAAAAAAAAAAATTTTAATTGCTTTTACCGGCAAATTTCTCACTCCTGCTCTCTCATTTTATATCTTTCTTTTCTCTCTTTTCCTTCTCTCTTTCTCATCCCCTCTCTCTCTCGCCGAATCACCAAGCCGGATCGGAGCTCACGCCGGATCGAATTTCTAGATCGGCGTTGTGGCGAGCTGGTGGCGCGGCTGAGATCGGCGTGATGGCGAGCTGGTGGCGCGGCTGAGTCGTGCGTTGAGATCGGTTTGGCGAGGTGGGTTTTTTTTCTCTGGGTTTTTTCTCTGGGTTTGGCGAGGTGCGTGGAGACCGGTTTGTGATTTTCTCTGGGTTTTTTTTTTTTTTTTTTAGTCTTCGCAGATGAAATGCCCAATTTCATCACCGACTACGAACTAAAATTCTGAGTTTACAAAGAACTTGTGATTTATATCTTCTGTGACTCTTCACATAAATCACATACTATGCATCTCATGGACTATATGATAATGTCTGAATATTCATGTTACCATTATTTCAGATAATAATAAAACAAATTTATTAAACATAATATTAAGTCATACATAATGTCAAACACAATGTCACACTTAATATTATACATAGCATCTTACAATAGGATTTAAGGGCACCAATCCTAACAACTTGTACATTTTTAGACCCCTTTAAACACAATCAGATTAACCTAGTTATTTAGTCAAGTAATTAACTTAGGTAAATTATGCAATTCTAGGTTAACACATATAAATCGTATCATGCAAAGTGCAAAAAAAAAAGAATACACGATATGATAACCTAGAAAAACCAAACTGGTAAAAAACCTGAGGAGGATTTAACCTAGTTATCCTCAAGGTAAACTGAATCCACTATGAAAGAATTGAAGTTTACACAATAGCGACTTAGACCACTAACATCCTATTGCTATCTCGAGTAGGAAACTTACTACCGCGACCCCATGATAGCTCCGAGTCCATGGACTACTTCTTTCTTGGATTCCTAGTAAGTACAAGCACTCCCGCTTGTGTATCTTTAAGCTCTTGAATCTGTAACTGAATGATCACCAAGTTCTTGACATAATCTTGAATTTTGATAACCCTAAGTATGTGTGAAGGCAACTACCTCTAGATCTCACAGAAGATTCATACATACAGCATAAAGAGCAACCTTTAGAGAGCCTTTGGGTACAAAACCCTAAATACAAAAGAGGCACAAGATGCCCTCTAATATCTCTAAAAACTTATAAAAATGTTTTAGGGTTTCCTTTATATAAAGGAATGTTTTACTTGAAACCCAATACGTTTAAGTAGAGTTTGGGCTGAATTGGAATTCTGTAGAAAAATAAATCTGCACATGGTTCGATCGATCGAGTCTAATTTTTTATAGATCGAGCCTTGCAAATTTAGTCCAATAAATTCTGCAATCACTTGATTCCAATTTTACAAATAAACATACTTTGAGCAAGCCTAAACCTAGATTCTATGTTTTGATCATGGTTTGCCAGCATAATACAAATTGAAGTTCTAATACATTAGTTCCTAAAGTCTTAGAACCTAACGCAATTGGCTAACTATTCGTATGAAAATGCAGTTAGAGGGACTGAGACCAAAACCATTAGAAAGTGCACGGGCAGTGAGGACTTGTAACAGTTAGGGTCCTTGGAGATTTAATACTTCTGGTTGAATTGAAGAGTTGGCTTAGGAAACTCAAGGATTACTTTATGATCTTTTGGTTTTAGAGCGATATGTTGCCGCTGATCATTTGAGCCATGAAAGAGGATCATCTGGAGAAACCATGATTAAAAAAGAAGGCATTGGTGAGTTAAGAACTAAGTACTAATTGAAATAATAAAACACGAAGAAGGTAAAAGAAGATGAATGATTGATTGCCAATACTAATTATGTAATGCCTTTCAAAAATTCCTTAGTGGTGGAGACACATATATATATAGAAGCAATATTTGAATATAATTCATCCTTCCATCATTGTAAATCTTGTACTTCTTACTTAAAAAACAAAAACAAAAACAAAATCCTTTTTTTTTTTTTTTGACTTGCAAACCAAAACAATAAATGCAATTAATTTTGTTGGATTCCCATAAATTATTCTTAAATCAAGCTAACAAATTTATATGTGTCCAAACTTGTGAACGGCTTGTGTCCAGTAGCTGCCAGTTCCACTGGACACATTGGGATACAGACATGTGTTAAAGATTGGACACGTGTCCGTATCGCAACGTGTCCAGTGAAACTAGCCACTGGACACAAGCGCCACCCTCCTAACTTGACACTTTAACATAGAAATTACCCTCCTGCAACTTCACTAAACCTCCTTTACAATGGTTTGTCATTCATGTTATGAAGTGTTGACTCATAATACCAACTTCAACCGCAAGATATTGAGGGCTTGTTTGGATTAGGCAATTCTCATCACTCAAACTGAGAATTAACGTGGGACCCACTAAAAATTTGGTGTTTGGCTTGATTTTCTATCTTTGTATTCATCACTCAAACTCAGTTTGAGTGATGCTACAGTGCCGAAAACTGAAAACACCAAATTGGTGTTTTCAGTTTCTGAGTTTCATAACTAAGTGGCAGTTCCGTAAATGTCTTGACCTTGTGGAGCCCACCCGTATGATTTGTCCCATCAAGATCTCTCTCTCCAACCGGTTCTTCTCTCTCTTCTCCTTCTTCATTTTTGTTTTCCTTTACCCAGAGCTCTCTCTGCTCACTGCCCTTCATTGCTCCTCCACAAGCCACCGCCGCCGCCACCACTACGCCAGTCATCACCATCACAAGCAACCACCACGAGCAACCACAAGTTGTCACCATCAAGCTCAACGATTTGGGTCTCCGATTAACCACAGGTCGTGATTTGGGTCTCCGATGTCGTCACCATCAAGCTCAACCCAGATCGGTTCATCTCCGATCTAAGGATTCTGATCCAAGCTCGTGATTTGGGTCTCCGATCAACCACAAGTTGTGATTTGGGTCTCCGATCCAAGCTCAGACCAGAGACCCTTCGTCGTGGAGAAGATAGAGAGATAGAGATGGAGAGATGGAGATAGAGATGGGCTGATCTGTTACCGTGCTCTTCATTGTTCATTCTCATCTTTTTTTTCTTTTTTTTTTTCTTCCTTTCAAACTCTCCATTCGCATCCCTTCTTTTTTCTTCTCTTCAAATGCACACCACAACTGCACACCGGCCCTCCAAAGCTACTCACATCTGCTCATCATCGCCACCACTCACCAGCTGTGGGCCGAAAGAAAAGATCAAGATCTGGGCTTGATTTTGGTTTGTTGTTTGATTTGGGTTTGGTGATTGAAAAATGGAGTTTAATTTGGGTTTGGTATTTCTAAAGAAAAAAAATTTGGTTTTGGGTTTTGGTGTTTGGTGTTTGTTTCAAAATGGAATTTGATTTGGGTTTGGGGTTTCTAAAGAAAATATTTTTGTTTTGGGTTTTGGGGTTCATCCACAAATGTACAGAAATGGGTTTGTGCGTGTGCAGTTTATGTATGTTCTATACAGGGTGGTGGGTATGTCTCACGGTGACAGGTGAGGCACTGGGTTTATGTATGCTCTAAGCTTTTAGCGTTTGTGAGGAAGTGGGTTTGATGGAGTTGGTACAAATTGTGGGAGGAGGCTAGAGTTTTTTTTTTTTTTTGGGTTTCTGGAAAATCCGTATGAAAATGGAAAGAAAGAAAGTAAGAAATGAAAGAGGCATGAAATGAGGAAATGAAAGTGAAGGGAGAAAGAGAATTGACGCGGGTAGGCAACTACCATTCTGACCTAACACAGTAAATGGGTCCCACCAGGTTGTGCAAAATTTTGAGTTATAGAGACCAAGATATGAAGCCAAACCAGTTTTAGCTTGAGTGAGTGAAAAAATAGAATTAGAGAATTGAGTTATCAATTTTGAGTTTGAGTCATGAGAACTGAGAACTGAAAACTGAGTTTGAGTTAGCTCTAAACCAAACGAGCCCTGAATTTTTAATTCTTGTCATAATGTTCAAAACAAAATTGTGGCAATCACTTCACAGTATACAGTTTTTGTCAACGTGTAAGAGTTGTCATGTTTTAGGCCGAAAATGTTTCTCTTCCATGATCCCATCTCCACTTTAAGTTTTTGAGCTACATGATCACTAGGCATAACACGCTAAAGCATAATTTTGTAGACTCGGAATTCTCACAATCACTGGTTGCCTTATACACACCTCTCTCTGGAATTCCAAGTTTCCAACCAGCCCACTTAATTAAGCTTTCGGTGACCGCTGCTGGACTCATTTTCCTTATAACTTCTTCACGTTTCTTAATTCAACAGCTGCACTTGGTAAGAATATAAGATGGCATATATTATGAATTTATGATATGATTGAACAAGGTCCTAGCTAGAGCAATTTGTTTAATGGAAATTTAGTTGGATCTGAGGAGACTAACCTCCTTAATACATGAGAAAGAGAGTGAAATTGGGTTATAATCAAGCTAACTCTTCCTAAAGGCTGGAAGTCTTTTTTAGACAAACTCTTTAGCTGACTAAGGGGTTCAACCAAATCTCCATATCAAATAACCATCCTATACACAACTTGTAAAATTGTGATTTCCAACTAGTTTGTGTTGGCTTTAATTCCGTGCCAAATTTAATTGTATTTTCTTCAATCATTTTCCTTGTATGTATGTGGGTTTATTTATAAAGGATGAGTGTGAGAGATCAGTGAAGAATCAAGCTTGAAAAGATGAATCAGTGCAACTCGTGAAAAGGTCACGTGTGAAACACATGACTCGGAGCTGAAGAATCATGCCAGGCTATCAAGTTTGCGAGTGTTTCGCAAGAAGGGCCATCCTGCGAAGTACTCACGAAACATTCTATTTGGCAAAAAGTTAAGTCCCAAATTCTTTATCCACACTATAAACACCCTTATTACCCACGAATTGTAAGGAATGTTTTTCAGAGAGAAAATCCTAGCAAATACACTTGAGAGTTAGAGATTGTCATACCCACAATCATCTACACATTTCCTTGTGATTTTCCTCAACTCCTACTTCTCCATCTCTACATCCTTGAGAGGTTGTTAGCCCAAACATTTACCACACTCATTCTGAGTGTTAAGTCAGATTTTAGTGCTGCTGGAAAGCATTGGAAGGAGCCATTTAATAGCGGATGCAATCGGGCTGAATTGCGGGATTCAGAAAGTTAGAGAAGACACGACTCCAAGAAATCCATTGGTAGCAGGAGCTTGGAGGGCTCAAGTACATGGGGTAGACTAGGCTTTGAGGGTCTTTTGTTATTTTTGTACTCTAACTTTATTCTCTAGTGGATCGATTTCGACTTGGAGGGTTACGGAGAGGTTTTTTATCGAGTTCTTCGGTTTTCTCTTTGATAACACATCTTAATGTTATCTTGTATTTGCATCTCTCTTCCCTACTCTTTAAGCTTTCATTTTATTGTTGATTGTGGATGAATATGGCTTAGAGTAGTGTTATCAGTTCATTGCGCATATTTACTCTTGTTCTACACTTTGTTTGAGTTAGAGTAAAAGCAATCTAGCCGTAATCTTTTTATTAGGGGTCTGAATAAGCTCTTGTGTTTTAACATAAATTTGAGCTTTCACAACCCTATCTCCTCGAAGACAATGACTCTAGCAAACTACGAAGACTTGCTTCTATTCTCCAATTGCAAACCTGAGACTCTCCTTGTTTCAAGCAGTCATCCAAACTTTTCTGGATCATAACAAACTATGATCACAATTGAAGAGTCACACAAGTCTACATATATACTACTTCGAGTCTTGGAGTAGAGATAGTTTGGAAACTTACCATTTTTATTTATTTATTATTATTATTATTAATTTGAAACTCTAACCTATATAACATATAAATAAAATCAGAGATTTTAGTTTTTCTTTTTAATGAATTTTTTTTTTTTTTGCCATATCACCATTATAACATTATTTTTTCTAATTTGGTTTTTCTTAAATGTACTCCAAAAATAATTAGAACTTGTTGTTTTATTAGAATTAAACAAACTAACACTAAGCAAATAAGTTCTAATCAAATCATGCTTGGTTTTTTTTTTTTTTTTTTTTTTTTTTTTTTTTTTTTAGATTTGGAGCTATCATGGGATGTTAGTGGTCTAAGGCGCTATTGTACAAACTTAAATTCTTTCATAGTGGTTTTGCTGTTTTACCTTAATGATAGTTAGGTTAAATCCTCTCTAGAGTTTTTACCAGTTCGGTTTTCCTGGGTCATTATATCTTTGTGTTCTTTATTTTCCGCACTTTACATTGATATGATTTATCTGTATTAACCTAGATTTGCATAATTTGACTAAATAATCACTTGACTAATTAACTAGGTTAATCTAGTTGTGTTTTAAGGGGTTTAAAAACGTACAATTATTATTATTATTAATTTGAAACTCTAATCTATATAACATATAAATAAAATCAGAGATTTTAGTTTTTTTTTTTAATGAAACTTTTTTTTTCATATCACCATTATAACATTATTTTTTCTAATTTGGTTTTTCTTAAATGTACTCCAAAAATAATTAGAACTTGTTGTTTTATTAGAATTAAACAAACTAACACTAAGCAAATAAGTTCTAATCATTAGTTATACTGGTTTTGGTGGTATATTATTGCAAGAAATGCTTTAGGTTTTACTCTTTTATGAATTAGTAGTTTATGGAGTTATTAAATTTGAACAAAACACATTTATGTTAATTATAAAGAGTAGTGTTTATTACACATATATTAATACACACTTTTAAGCGCACAGCTGAAAAAGTAACAGTGATTTCAAAGTAGAAAATTGTGACTTTAGGTCATGATTTCAATTGCTTTTTTAGTTGTGTGTAAAAATGTGTGCATCTTAGGTGTGTGTAACAATATTTATCCAATTATAAAATTGTTCACTATGTTAAATTAGACTTACAAAAAAGTATAAATATAATTTTATAAATATAGGTATTTTAGGAAACTTGATTTAAATATGTTTTCATTCCACCATCTTCTCATGTTGAATCTGTAAACTACAAATTGAAGCTTTTCTATTCTTGTATTGTAACCAAACAAAAAATAGATATTCTTGTGTTGTAACAAAAAAAAAAAGAAAAAAAAAAAGAAAAAGAAAAAGAATAGTAATGAATATTCCATTACAACATCTACTTTTTATTCATTGTAATACTTGTTCTCTTGTTCATAGTACAATATACTCACCACTATAATAATGTATCAAGCATGCATAACAAAGAGATAAGAAGTTTATTATAGGAATAGTCCTCCATGTATAGCTAAAATTTTCTCCACCACAGACGGTGGATTATGAAATAATACATAAGTACAAGATAGATAGGTTTCCTGCTTATAGCAAGCATATCCACACATCAATTAGCTTCCTGAATCTTCTTATCAAACTCTCCTGATGGGGAAGTTATTGAAAGGGTCCTGCAATTAGAGAGAAGAGATTCAGAGGAGTTATTAATTTGCATTGTTTAGGAGGTGCACCATATATAAGACATCAAGTTTCCACAATAAGATTGGCAATAGTAAATGTTTTAGCTAATAATAGTCCATCTCTAAGGGCACATAGTTCCACCAGTAACATTAGTCAAAAGACCAAAGTTTCTAGCAAAGCCTATGACCCAAGCTCAATCACCGTTTTAGATAATGCTCCCTGTCCATATAGGCTTGGATTGCGAAAAGATGAATCATCTATATTGAGCTTGTACCAATTAGTGTGGAAGGCATGCTTCAGGAGACTAGGACAAGAATTATATTCAAAGTTAAAAGGGTAAAATACTATTTTGGTTACTAAACCTTACCAATATATATATATATATATCTTTTTCATTCCTAAAATTTAAAAAGTTCATTTTTTCATTTTTGTACAATTGAAAAATTCATTTTTATTTTTTAATTTCTTTTATCTCTAAACTATTGAACTTATTTTATTTTTTGTTCTTGAACTTCATCAAAAGTTTATTTTTCTTCCATAAATTATTTTTTAAAAAAATCATTTTTCATTCATAATTTAAGGATGAAAAAGATTTTTTTAAAATTTAAAGACGAAAACAAATTTTTAATAAAATTTAGGATA